>NW_017804174.1:0-25753 GCF_001625305.1 Branchiostoma belcheri | reverse complement strand
TGGTGGCAGCTGCGGAAAAATTAATTTCTTAGCGGTAATGATAAGCTTGCACTTCAAAAGTGACCGCGAAAACCGCAAACATAAAATTACAGTGAAAAGATCTTAGCATTTAGACACACCATTTGTACGCTCCTCACAGTTCAGCCCCTGTTTGGGTAGCTACTGTAACAGTAGTCTGCCCACCCAATAACAACAACAAATGTTTGTTTGTGCAGAGTCGATGACGTGTGCACCGGGAAGAGTTCCGCTGTGACAACCACCGCTGTATCCCTGAACGCTGGCATTGTGACTATGACAATGACTGCGGGGACAGGAGTGACGAAACTTGGCTGTCGTAAGTACTGGCTACTTTCTGTTAGTTTGCAGGCACCTTACAAATCCTACTCTCCAATCAGAGTTTTGGCTTCGGCTTATTTATAGTGTTTTTAGGTGTTTTTATCGGGCTTTCCTTCCTGTACTGGTACTTTTTTACGCCAGCGGGTGGCAAATGGTATTACTTGATATACTAAAATTTGTTCTTGTTTTCAAAATACCCTCTTGAAAAGGAGACACAAAGTCGCTTGGTAATCTCTGTTATTGCCTGTGCATATATATGTATTAATCTGTTGTAAACAAAATATAAGTCTAACATTCTACAGCCCATGTTGCTATTTGACCAACTGCTAGTGTCGAATGTATGTGCTTTACAGCTTAAGCTGCTACGTGACAATACGTACATTTTAGCTTATAATATCTTGTATGATTCTTTCCTGAGTTAAAGCATTTTTAAGATCACTGTTCACTTCACATTCAAGTTATTTTGTCTTATATTGTTCACATCATTGATGTTTTTCCACATGCAAACATTACAGAAGGCAAAGGTTTTTGATCTTGCTCTGTTTACTGATGTTTTGTCATAACAATGCATGGACTAATAAGTGAAATGCCTAATTGCTTAGAATTCACACATTTTGTTTTCAAAAATTCCCTCTGGAAAAAGAAACACAAAGTTGCTTGTAGTGTCACCTGGTAATCTCTGTTTTTTGCCTGTGCATATAACGTTATACGTATTAATTGTTTTTAGGAAATATTGTGACAAAATTCCCTATTGTACCCTATTCAGGGAGAATGCACATACATTGTACGCTTTCTCTACCTATAGCTATATTGTATGAACATTTTGAGTATTGTGCTATAAAGTTTGAACATATTATCCAGAATCAGCAGGAAAGTGAGCTGTAAGAAAATGACAAGTAGACGTTGATAGTTAATGCTTACTAGTTTTTTCGAAATAAAATTTGACACTGTTGTGTTGGTGTGAACAGCTCCGCGGGAGTGCAGTGAGAGCGAGTTCCGCTGCGGGAACGGGCGCTGTATCCCCGGCAGGTGGATCTGTGACCACGACAACGACTGTGGCGACCAATCAGACGAGCAGTCGTGTGGTGAGTAGAGGATTCGCAACTTCCACAACAAACGAGTCATCCTTTTCATGACCTTCCTTTGTCACCTATACAAGAAGTAGCAAGGCCTGCTATATTTTAACCATTCATTAACCTTTCGACCAAGAGGTTGGGAGTTCGAATCCCAGCTGTTGTTGCTCACCCAACATGCTCGCTACTAGTGAAGTGTTGCAATCCTTAGGATGAGATGTTACGCTGTTGTCAAATTTCATTGTGCTTATTGAAAAAACTAGGGGACTTTTCCTGGTACAATAAACCTGTAAATACTGTACATACCAGGACTGTCTGTTTTCTTTGTCACAACCAGTGGGAGACAAGCTCTTCAGTGAGCTAAAACTGGATCGAGATCACGTTCTTCAAGAGCTATGTGATATCTGTCATTTAAAAGTACAGAAAGGGGTATTGGATAAGATTTTTTTACTGTTTGTGCCCCCAGAGGTGATGAGTTGTGCTCCTGACCAGTTTGAGTGCCAGAGTGGACACTGTGTTGACCAGAGGTTTGTGTGTGACGGCGACCGCGACTGTCGGGACTCCTCGGACGAGTTCAACTGTCGTAAGTACACATGTGTCTCTCTCAGAAACAGTCAACTCAAATGTAGCTGAATTTATCAGTGAATTGAAGGCCCTTCATTTTTCTAAGAATCATACTAGACTACTCACAATTACAATGTACCTAAAATTTGTGTCTTCTGTTGTAAACAAAATAATTATACATGTAAGTCTAATATTCTACAGCCCATGCAACATATGTTGCTATTTGACCAACTGCTAGTGTCGAATGTTAATGTGCTTTACAGCTTTAGCTGCTACTTGATAATACGTACATTTTAGCTTCTAATATTTTGTATGATCCTTTGCTGAATGAAAGCATTTTTAAGATCTCTGTTCGCTTCACATTCAAGTTTATTTTGTCTTATAACATAATCATATTGATTTTTTTCCACATGCAAACATTACAGAAGACAAAGGTTTTTGATCTTGCTCTGTTTACTGATGTTTTGTCATAACAATGCATGGACTAAGTGAAATGCCTAATTGCTAGAAATTCACACAAATACATGCTTGTAGCACTGATTTCGTAAAATCAGCTTTTAGAACATGAATAATAGTATGTAGGACGTTTAGCAAGCGGGAGAAAACTTTTTTTTTTGATTGCATTTTAAACTTAGTAATCACTAATTAGTAAAATGATTGAGTCTTCACATACATTTTGATACATGTATGTTGTTGAATTTCAGCCACGAGATACCCAGACGGTAGCTACTGCCCAGCTAACAAGTTTGAGTGTGACAACACCATCTGTATCCCCAAAACATGGCGCTGTGACGGGGACGACGATTGTGGGGACGGGTCAGATGAAACCATGCAGATTTGTTGTAAGTTGAATTTAACAACAAAAATTACCAAAAGATTATGTGTAGTTTTTGTCAAATTCCCAAGAGGTCTAAAGTATCTAGCTGAAATGCAGCTGTCTTTACAAGCCAATAAGGAATTATCAATGAGTGTTGATTGGTCAAAAATCATTCAGGTACGTCATTCATGAATCATGATTGGTCAGGAATATCCAGGTCCACCATTCATGAATCCTGATTGGTCAGGATAGGCCAATTATATGAGGTCCTTGTTATTTTAAACATTCCAGGAATCAGGCCTAATTATTCAGTACTTGCTGTTGATCTTTTCACCTGCTAATGTTGTATATTGGTATACAGTAGATACACAGGTACCCATTTCCCAAATTTTTTACTGAGTCTCACAAATTTCTTCAATTATAATGTAGATGACAGTCTTAAATCTGCCTATCCCCATTACAAATATAGGATTGGTAGGCAAATGTTTGCTCAAGCAAAAAGTAAAGGTTAAGAGACACTTCTGTCAAAAGCAATCAACATCCAGCCTGAGTGAATCTAGACTCGAGGCCTGATTTTCATCTCAGTGCGTTTGAGAGAATAGTACCACCCCTTCCATGGTTGCCAGTTAATTCCATCTCCGTGGTCCTGATGAGCCCCGGCTTGGTACAGGCCATTCAGGTTGGAGTTATGACAGTCGCTATACCACCAGGCACCGTGGTAGGTCCGAGCACAGCTGGAGCCAACGCTGTCATTATCTCTGTCCTTAGTTGAGAAGAACGTTGATGAGTGACGAACTGTCAAAGCATCTCCTAAAATAACACAATTGAGTTAGTATGAAGACCATGGGTATAAAAGAGATGGCACTTTGTGTGACTTTCTACTTTCGAAATTTATCTAGTAGACATACATGTAGTTCATACTGTGAAACCTGACTATTTGGAACAGAATAAAGCTTGTACAATTATGTCTCCAAATTTTATTCCGCAAATAATAGTGAATATGTGCAAGTAACATTGTACACGTATCAAAAGGCCTATCAGGGCACTAACAGTAAAGTTACATGTAGGTCAAAGGTCCCAGAAAAGGTTTTGTCATTTCCTGTCTTTGATTTCCTGCTGTATAATGCATGTCTGATATGGGAGCCAATGGGAAAATGCAAACTTGACAGAATCAGCGAGATATTCACAACTATAGTAAATCCCAATAAAACAAGAAATGTACACACAACTTAAAAAAACCTTTCATGGAGTTATGAGATCTTTAAATTCTTCTTTATACATTTGTACCTGCAGTTCCTGAAAATCCCTCTACAGTCAGTCTGTACATGTGCCCTTCATCCTCCACCCTGAAGGTGCTGTACTTGGCGAAGGCTGAGTTTCCCTCAAAGTCGTCCATATCGACCCTTAATTCATATCCTCCCTGTGCAGTCAGGTGGTGGATATTGTCATTACCTGTTGTGTTGGGAATAAGCAGTGTTACTAGTTAGGCCATGTTGATTTGATTATATGGATGACATCCTCTGGGAACCCCAAAACTGATGCGCGCGTGCGAATAAAAAAAAAGTTTTGCAAAAAAAAAAGTTGCTTTCACTATGAAATCTACGTGGTCATGAAGGTTGAACAAATGGCACAGAATATGTTATGGCGAATAATCTACTCTTCGAATTCATTTCTTTACATTTTTGTCTTTTTTCCTTTGATTTTGGCATTCTACGACATTGGTATCGTTTCTAAATGTTTTCCTTGCAACTTATGGTATATTTTTGCTCATTTAGCAACTGTTTTGCACGATTTACAGTATGGTTGAAAACTTTTTTTTTTGGAAACGGCCGAAAATTCATGCGCGCGCGGATGTCATCCATATAATCAAATCAACATGGCCTTAGCTTTGAAAACTTATTTAAACAAATTTCGTATGCTGGGCTCCATATACTTTTTTCTGCATACCTGCACTGTTGAAGGTAACATTAAAAATTACCTGCACCAGACAGATTTTATCTGCACTCAAAATGTAAAAAGTGTGGGTCATATTAAAACCATTGCCATTGTTTTACACAAGGTAAGTGGTAACAGTCAATGCAGAAAATGAAAATCCACAATCATCATATAACGTTATATTTGTATACAAACCAGGTAGACATTAGAAATAGCTGCATAGCTCCAATTTTACCTGCACTAACCAGTGCGTATTTCAAGACCTGGTAGGGAGAGGACAAGAATTTGTACATATTGATGGAAAATAAATTAAAAGATTTGTCCCTTACCCAGCCAGAATTCCCCTCTGAGGTCCCCAAACCCTGTCTTGTAGGCCTGCCAGTCCAGGTAGAAATCCACTGAACCATCCTGACGCCTTTGGAAAACCTAAGATGGAAAGATGTTATTATTGAATTTTTTGCTCCTTGTGCTATAGGTATTGGAGGTAATATATTGTTTTTGTGAACAACATGACTCAAGGATCATTCTGATATCTGTAAGTAGTGTTATATTGTTAGGACTTAGGTGTTGGCAAAATTCCGAAATGATGTTATTGTCCCCCTGTGACTTTCTAAGGTACTGCAGCAGGAATTCTGGTTTTGATATAGACCAGTATGTGAAATTTGAAAATTTAAGGCTACAGATACATCAAATGAAGGAGATTTACATACCGTCCATCCTCCCCCATCAGTGTCCATGTCACAGTAGACATGTATAGGACTGATGCCCCCTCCAGTGGGGTAGATGGTGTAAACCCCACTCGTGTCGTGTCCGTTGTTCAGAAGTTCCCAGCAGTTATGAGGTCCAGTCACCTTGTCTGTATGCAAACAAACAAAAAGCTCCATTGTCAAAAATTCAAAAACTGGAATTGGATGTCAAAATTAAATGTTCTTACAATTCTTTGTTTGGGGATACCAAATTTTCTCAACTTCTGGCTCATTTTGCATGGACATGTGTGTTTTCTCTGGTGGGTGTGACCTACAAACATGATGTATCTGCCTCAGTCCCAGCCCAAATTCTGGACATATTGCACAGTTGTGCCAAAGGGAGGCCTGGTGTCTCAGGTGATACAAGATACACCATACTACATGTAGTACTAAATACTAGTAGTTAATACTGATGATCAAGATCCAGCTGCAGGAACATGCAAAACCATGAGCTTACATGTAAGTCTGGATGTGTTTATGCTATACATGATTGTACATGTTTACACATCTCAGGCATTTTGCCCTGCCTAAGTCCATAGTTCATGTTATGCTAGACTACAATGTACAATGTATGACAGTCATTATAACCTTCATCAATTCAGTACCTGAACTTGCACTTCTTCTTTTTCAGAATCTGTAGTTTATATTCACGTTAAGTATGTTATTGTGTGACAGTATTTGTGTGATTTTGTGTGTCTTACAGTAAGAGTAGCTAACAAAAAAACAAAGTCAAAGTACCTTCCAGTTGCTGCAGGCTTGTAGTACACTGCTGTAGTGTTATCTCCTGTTGCTGGATAGTCGTGGCCTGTTGCTGCAGAGTTACCTGCAGCTGCTGTAAGGCTGCAGCCTGCTGCTGGATGATGCTGTCCTGACTGCTGACTGTGGCCTGAAGAGCCTCCACTGTGGCCTTCAGATCACTCTCAGCCTGAAACTGGTTAAAAATGCTTTGTTTTTGCAGATGCTCAGTCAGGCTACGAAGAAAACTATCTAACTCTTGGGAATATTCAAGGAATCTGCTAAAAACACAAACAGTCACTTAATATAGCATGGTTGCATGTTTCAGGGCTAATCCTTTATAAGTTTAGTTTCAGATTATTATGTACAATCATGTAATGTACATGCGTTTGTACTCACTTCAGCCTGCTCCTGTTGAGCTAGCTGCTGCAGCTGTCCATCCAGGCTGTCAGTCTTGTTCTTAAGCTGTTCCAGCTGTCCCTCCAGGCTTTCCTGTGTGCTCAGGTACAGCAGGAGGTGGTCCAGCGCTGCACTGGGCTCAGAAGGACAGCACATTGCGCACTGTCCAGTGACTTCATTGTGTGTTGCTGCTGTACCCTCATAATCATGGATCAGCTCAGGGAGGTTTTTGACAGTTGCTGTCCCTCCTTGTTGCAGCAGGGTTAGGACAGCCAGAAGCACCAACCATCCCATAGTGTTGCTTGTCAGAAATAGTCTGTGAAATTCTCATAGGGTGTTTATGTAATACATGTATGTATACATCAGCGAAGTACCACTCCACATTACTGTGTAGTGGTGGATCACAAGGATGTATAGAGTACTAATACATGTAAGTAGTTTTGATGGCTGTTGGTTATTTACACAAGGCCCAGTTTACTTCTACAAAGATATTTTAATCAGGTAGATTGTAAAAGCTACCATTAATAATAATAGTTAAACATAACAATGATTCTGTTGCCAAACTTTGAGCACAAAACCGTTTGCAATGTTTTGATAAATTTGAGCTTTGTCAGACAAGTACTGAGTACTTTCTAGTGATGGCTTTTGTCTTGATGTTTGTTACGTGAATGTTTGTTGAATGAACTCTGGATTTGTTATGGCAAGCAGTTGACATTTTTGCTCTTAGTTAAGGGCTTGTGTCAGAAGTAAGCAAATTTACTACGAAAGTCTGTTGCTTCAGCAAATGACTATGACTATAAAAACCGATTAATGACTTTTTTACCATGCCAATTTTATGGGTTGGCCTTAGCCTAATGAGTACTTAACCAAATTACTCCTGGGTACAGAAGTATTGTTTTGGGTTGTTGAGTCTCTGAGTTTGTCTGAGTGTCCAGATTAGGTTGACAGCACATGGGTGGGTGCGTAAACAAGGAGGTCAAAGGTCTTAGAATCTGGCCAGATGCCATCAGGGGAAAGTCATATTTTTTCCAGCCAAGGTTTTCCAGAAGTTTGGAATTTTCGATTTCTTGATGTAGTATGTAATTCTTTTAGTAATGTATTATGTATGTTTTCTTTGCTTTGAAGAGTCACTAGCTCCTCACCTAAAATACTTTCTGTAGACCTGTCTAATGTTGTGACAATGTGACTGTGTTTTTCCCCTCCAGACCAGATTGACTGTCCGGAGGAGACTCGCTTCAGGTGCAGCAATGGTCCGTGTATCCCTCGCTGGAAACTCTGTAACCTCAGGGATGACTGTGGAGACGCTAGCGATGAAAACAACCACACTATATGTACGTCAACAAATGTTATTTCGTTGAAATATATACATTGTCACACATAGCCAAATATGGACTCCCAAACACTGCCTAGCTCCACCAACCATGGTTAGGAGTAGGTCGAGTGTAATGTAATGTAAGTGTTCAGCTGTGAATGTTTAAAACTTTCAGGTGTTGAGGTTGATCTATGGTTGGCTGGTGTTTTTGGAGTAGAGTGGGGCATAGTTGGCAGTCAAATTTGACTCAAAATGAACTCAAGTTCGATTTGATTTGTATTGAATGGTAGGCATAGCCTATCTGGTCAGACTACTCGCAAACTTCAACCAACCTTGGTCGGTTACGTTGATGTTAGGGGATTGTGTGACAGGCTTCAGTTTTTGATGTTGTCTTGTCTCCAGGCCAGCCAACTCGCCAGAACTGCAGAGATAATGAGTTTAAGTGTGAGAACCACAACTGTGTGTCCAGCACTAAACTGTGCGACAATGCTGACGACTGTGGAGACATGTCAGATGAGTACGGCTGTAGTAAGTATATCACAGAAATATTCATTTATTAAGATGTACATGTACCATTAAAATACTGGATACTGCTACTACTAAAGTTGTGGTAGGATTGACATAACAGGTGACTTTCTCTGTTGTACATGTACTGAGCAGTTTTATTAGATATTAATCAAAACTTCCAAATCTGTGATTAGAGAATACCCTGATAAATAGAGGCAATAACCTACTTTAATTTTCTTGCTTTTAAATCCAAATTTTGCTTTATTTACAAGCCAACATGACGGGAGACTTGTTGATCAAAGGTTTTATTTTTCAGTTTATTTTACTTTTAGATTTCAATACTTTTGGTATGTTTTGCTCTACTGATGATTTTTTTTATTTTGAATATTTTTCTGCCTTTTTTCCTGATTAAGGCCACACCAATTTCATCAATTGTTTTCTTAATTCTTCACCTTAATTTTATCTGATTTGCAAAAAGAAATTTCAAGTTCTGAATCAATTCCAAAATGCTCATGTTAAAGTACCATCACCACGAAAAACTCCTTTCCAATCCTATCACAAAACCAAATCCAAGCTCAAATAAAGATACTTATAATTTAGAGACAGAGATATAATAATGTTCACAAACTAAAAGCAATTTTGTACTTTCTATTGTAGACAGTAACAATGAGGAGAGGAATGAGTGTACAGATGGAGACCATGGATGTGAGAGGAACTGTACAGATATCCAGGGTGGTTATGTCTGCTCATGTGGACCTGGGTATACCATATCAGCTGTGGACAGCAGGTCTTGTGGAGGTAAGTTTGGCAAAGCTTGTTTAGATCTTTACATTCATTTTATATCATGTATCTTGAAATGTACTATGTTACATTGTTCCAAGATACTCTAAGATGTTCTAAGATTATACAAGATGGCTGAAGGTCTTTAGAAATATTCTTACTATTGTATTAAACAACAGAAACAGACAGCAATATCACTATATATATTACTTACTCTTGTTTTTGGTGGATGACCGCCCAATTGCTGACAGATGATTGATACGAAGGTCAAGCCTGAAGGTGACCCAGCATTGGTCTGGTTAGAGTAAGTGGTGGGCAGTATATGGAGGAATTCAGGAAGTGGCAAATTTACATCATGTTCCACTACATTCATGAAATCCCAGAACACTTTTTGGAAGTCTGAAATCTCCTATTTCTGTTTTCCAGATGTGAATGAGTGTGAGGTATTCGGCAGCTGTCCTCAGGGCTGCAGGAACAACAAGGGGTCGTTCCGCTGTGTCTGTTCCCGCGGCTTCAGACTGGAGGGTGCCGATGTGCCTGTCTGTAAGGCTGCCGATGGTACGTCAAGACAGAATCATCCTACATGTATAATCTGCTAATTAGACTAATTTATGAGTATACAGTATACAAGAACGTACCTACTTCCACATGTAGTGTGCATGAGTTTAAGTTAAAGTGTATACAAAAAGTTGCTCATGTTATATTCTTACATGACATACATGACAAGCCGTGTCAGTGTGAATGTCCTTCAGCACCAAGGACAGCTACGTTAGGGGTAGCTGTGTCAGTGTGAATGTCCTTCAGCACCAAGGACAGCTAAGTTAGGGGTAGCTGTGTCAGCGTGGCAGCAAGGACAGCTGTGTCAGTGTGAATGTCATTCAGCACCAAGGACAGCTACATGTAAGTTAGGGATAGCTGTGTCAGTCTGAATGTCATTCAGCACCAAGGACAGCTATCACTATGACTTGCTCATAATCAAGGACACACACACAAGTTAGTGTTAGAGAATCAGGGCGAATGTTAACCCTATGGCCAGCAATGTGGTCATGGTCATTATTCAATATAAACCATTTCTTCATCCCTGATGTTTCTGCCCCCCTCCCCCAGGTCTTGTATACTTCACGGACACCTCCTCAAAGACTATCAAGCGAGCGTCCCTCCCCACGGACCCCGCCCACCTTGGTATCACCCAGGACCTGGGCATCTCCGACCTGTCTGAGCCAGACGGCATCGCTGTGGACTGGGTCTCTGGGTAAGGCACTCTTTTTTTGGCTACACCTTGGTGGTGGATCCAATAGCATTGTATTGATCTGCATTGGACATAGCCAATGGCTCTCTACACACTATGGCTGCAACATGATTCTAAATATAAGATTCTACATCAAATATACTAAGTCATCTTGTTCTTTTTTTTTAAGGGATAGTAGTCAACGGTTTTATTGGGATAAAAAGAGGCTGAAAACATGTCTATCCCCCATAGCTAAGAATTCCTGAGTATGAATTCAGTACAAGTGTGGATGCAAATTGTACTCATGTACTGAACGTTTGATGTGGTTCCTCTCTTAGCCTTCTGTACTGGACTGATGCGGGCACCAACAAAATTGAAGTGTCCATGCTGGATGGGCGCTACAGGAAGACCCTCATCAGTAACAACCTGGACAAACCTGCAGCTATCGCTGTCAACCCTGAGAAGGGGTACGTAAACCCCTCAGTGTTTAACATGCTATGTATTGATGGTTTGGAGAAAAACTTTCTCAGTCTGCCATTATGAACATTTATCACATTCATCAGTTTAAGGATTGATAGATTTAGTATTGTGATGATGTGACATTTTAGCTAGTAATTTACTGTATATTCCATGTAACAAACTACTACATGGGAAAACTTGTAGGTTTATGCCGGCCTCTCCATTTCTCTCCTGCAACTTGCTACATAATGTAATTTAACAACACAGTGTCTGCTACATCACCAGTTACCATGGTGACAACAGTCTGGTCCAGGTCGTTGACATTTTTTGTTTGTAAAAGATGAAGAAGAAACAGAGCAAAAACATGTTTTCCTTCTGCAAAGAAACATAATTATAATCTCTTGTACCTTTCCAGTGTGATGTACTGGACAGACTGGGGGGCTGTTCCGAAGATCGAGCAGGCCTGGCTGAACGGGGAACAGCGACAGGTGGTGGTCGGCACGCAGCTCGGCTGGCCGACAGGGCTGACCATCGACTACATGAACAACCACCGCGTGTACTGGTGCGACGCCAAGGAAAATGTCATCGAGTCCATCAACTGGGACGGCACAGACAGACAGATGGTTCTCAGTGGAGGTGAGACATACTACAAGCTACTTCACAGTTTGAAGTGTACATGTCTAATGTGATGCATTGTGGGAATTGTCTGGCCATTTTTAGTGTATTGTCAGGAGCCTTCAACTTCCCTATTGATTTTATAGTATGACTCCACAGTTGTCTATGCAAATGGTAGATCCTGTAGCAGCGAATTTCAAATAAGCTGCTTCAGGGTTTAAAAGCATCCAGTGCAGGTTGGCAAAACTGGATTTTTTGGTCAATTTTTTGGTCATGTTGTAAGTTGAATCAACCCTTATCCCATAGCATACAGCATACTACCCATAATGTCTGTGAGGCAAAAACATGTCACTGATGGAAAATGGTTGCTTGTTTTGTATCGTTGGATGGTTCTAGCTATTTATGGGTTGCCTGACCATGTTTTATTGCTGTTTTGAATGCAGCTCTGGAGAATCCGTTCCGACTGGATGTGTTTGAGGGAGAGCTGTTCTGGACCACCCAGACCACAGGTAACATCTACCACCAGGACAAGTTTGGCCGAGGGGTGAAAGTCCTGCTGCAGTCAGGAATCAACCTCCCCACGGACATCAAGATTCACCAGAAATTGAGATACGACCAGGAAGGTTAGTGTTTTCTTGTTTTTGTTGACTCTCAGCATGTTTATGTTAGGTGTATCTCCATTCAATAGTACCTACCTTCGTGTACTTGTAGTCAAAGACTTAGGCCTCAGCTCTTAGTTCAAACTGATGCGATTTCTGGTCATCTCCAAGTTCTTGTATGCCTTGGAATGCTGGACTTGATGTAAGGATAAGGAGAATGAACCAGCACAACACTGTGAAACATTACAAAAAGCAGAAAACTGCTGGATCTTAAATATGTTAGGGGTTAACACAAACTGTGGGCAATAGAGGACCTGGTGCTGACAATGACACAGCAGTGTTTCCTCTCGCAGTTAATATGAGGTTTAAGTAGAATGTGCCTTTAGCATGTTTTGGTCTGTTAGATTGGCAGTAGCTATAGGGTAATAGAGATGATAACTGTTGTTGTGCTTCCTCTCCCAGTGAACACCAGGTGTAAGGAGAATGTTTGCAGTCACATGTGTCTTCAGATCCCAGGTGGATATCGCTGTGTGTGCCCGGATGGGTCTGACTTCTTACCTGACAGCCAGACACAGTGTGATGCAGGTAGGGTTAACTGTCCAAGTGTCACAGTAATGTAGGTAACTTAACTATCCAAGTGTCACATTAATGTAGGTAGCTTAACCATCCAAGTGTCACAGTAATGCAGGTACATGTAGGTTTAACCATCCGAGTGTCACATTAATGGAGGTAGGATTAACCATCCAAGTGTCACATAAATGAACCATCCAAGTGTCACATAAATGCAGGTAGACTTAACCATCCAAGTGCCTGGCACACTTACAATGTATCTGTATACAATGTAATTCATGTATTGCAAAAGGCTACACTAGAGAATGAAATTGTATCAAAAGTTGCTTGTTAGATATTTCCAGTGTCTAAATTATTAAATTTTACATGTATTTAGTAGTTTGACTAGAATTTCACCAAAGTATGTTTGTTTGATTTGCAGCTATTTCTGAGCCCATCGACCCCCCTCTTGTCTGCTCCTGTGTGAATGGAGGAGTCTGTGTCATCAGCCAGGGAATACCCAAGTGCAAGTAAGTTCAAAATTTAGCCACTACCATTAGGAAGACCACTCAAGACCTCGTAAAGTGTACTTATGTGAAAGTTTCCACAGAAGTTTATGTCCACTTGCATGCATGTATGTCTGTCTATGATATATTTCATTTTTATCAAAATTGATGTGAAGATTCAGTGAAACAGTTTGACAGTACAATGTACATACATGTTAGTCCCCTGTCCATGTGTTTACCCTGCCTAAGCTGATGTATCTGTGTTGACTGTTCTCTACAGTTGTCCTAAGGGATACCTGGGTGATAACTGTGAGCTGGGTGCCTCCAGCAGTGGACCACCGGGAGGAGCAAGTAGGATATCTTTTTTTTTTTTCTTCTTTTTTTTCAGGGACACAGAAATGTGGTTTTACCACTTTGGAAAACATGAAAACTAGTATGACTTTTCTTGGCAGACTGTCTGTTACATTACATGTATAACAAAAACAGTAACTCAAGTAACTGGATATGATTTTGGAATTGGTCAAGAGGTGTCTTTTACATTGTGGACATGTTTTACTTTTCTGAAAAATGCAATAAACCCATACCTCTGTATGCCTATAGCATGAACTACAGAAACACAAACACACACAAATGTACTGAAAACAAAACCTCCATACATGGTGGTAAAATCTGTGAATTAATTATTTGAATATCTACACAAACCATGCATATGATGTGTTTTTATAGACCATTTGTTGATTTGTTTAATTTCTTATTGTTCCAGATGTTGCTGCAGTTGTGGTTCCCCTGCTGCTGATCCTGATCATAGTTCTGGCTATTGTTGGTTTCTTCTACTACAAGAGAAGGTGATCACCTTTCGGTTTCTACATGTATCACTTGAGGTTATGCATATCCACATAAATACTTGCAAGATATACAACTTTATATTTTTTATTCATACTATTATGGAATCAGAGCAATTATGGCCACAATGGCTACTTCTTAACCTTCTCCCTGCAGCGTAACCCCATAACCTATACAAATTTGGTGCCAAACAGCTGCCTTAGCAGACTGAAGGTTGATATATTGGAGCTGGTGACTAAAAAATATTGTCATTTTTTTCTCACCCTCCCAGAGGAGGCACCTTGCCCCAGCTGCCCCAGTTTTCTGATATCCAGCTGCCCAGGCCGAAGATGCCTGACATGTGAGTACTGCTAACAACTAAGTAACTTGCTTGAGCAGGGTAGCAGAACGTACTGCACAGTGAATCCCGTGATGTATTTTGCATAGCACTTTGGCTGAAGGGTTTTATCCATAATTATATGAAGTCAATATAATATGATGATCTCTGAAAGGTTTTCATATCTTATTCAGTTCTGTGATGAACCATATTTTTTTCTCTCTCAAAATTTGACAATCTCTTTCCTTCTTTCCTTCCACCCTCCTCTCCTGCTGTGACTCAGGGGTGGCTTCGGTTTCAGCAAACTGCCTCGATTCTCTGACCTTCCCAAGCCCAATGTCAAACTCCCATGGCTGTAAGTATGCTGTACACTGTCCTGTACTCAACCTCTGACTGTTCATGTTATAGTCATCGTAGTCAAATTTTAGTTTGATTTCTAGGAGGAGACTGAGCCTGTTAACAAGCATGAAACATAACTTCTAGATGCTGTAAAAACATGTAAACTGTCCTGTACTCAAACTCTGCCTGCTCATATTTAGCCAATTTTAGCTTCCTTTCTAGGCCTAGGTGGGGAGAGCAACCTCACCTTTGGATATCCCTCGTTATTGGCTGCAAATAGTTTTAATACATCACAAATGCTGCATGTACAGAAGTCAGTTTTTGAAATTAAGTGTCCATTTTGTTTTACATACAATAATGGACAAAGTGACATGTTATTCAAACTATCATACAACTGAATCATTACAAATACCATTATATATATTTTTCATGTTTTTGTGCAGCTTCAAGTCAGGGGTAATAGGTGGTAACGGCACCACGGGAGGAAGTGTGTCATTCCGAGATGGAACAAACGTCCAGGAGCTGGGCACGCCGTCCTACATGGGCTACGACGATCAGGAGGCACTAGGGCCGGTAGGTTTAAATATCTTTTTTCTGACCAAAGTAAATCAACAGCTACTAAGGTGTGTGACCAGAGGAATTGTATCAAATGACTGAAAAATAAGGGTCCAGTAGCACATAATGTATTAGATTAGTTATTTAGGTTATTTGACTCTGTACTGATCCTCTTTGAACTGCTAGATTATTATCAGCTAGTCTGAGACTTCCTAGTACTAGAATGAAGTCCAGGAGAAGTTTGTACAATGTACTCATTTTGCCACGTCTTTGTGTTTACATCTATAATCTAACAACAGTTCTATAGCCGTGTATCCCTTTGGACTGTTTGTCTCCCCTTCAGCCATTGGACGGGATGGGTGGGGAGAAACCACCAATCACGTTCTCCAACCCGATGTACCAGGAGGTGGAGGGGGTGATGGTGGAGGCTGGGCCTCTGCCGGAGAAAACCGGCCTGCCCGCCGACTCCCCGGTCGCCCCTCCCCGGACCCAGCACGCCGCGTCGCCACCTCCCGCCAGCCCCCCTCCCGCGTACTCGTCCCGCGAGACCAGTCCAGTTGTGGACCGGGAGGATGACAAGGCAGGGCTGGTGAGCGAGGCATGATGGGAAGGGAAGGAACGAGTCTCTGATGATGCCAATGCTTGCTGTATAATCAGTGTTACCCATGACACAAACCCCACACACACAAAATGTCATTTTTAACCCTTGTCCTGCTGGAATTTTTTTACACAATATTTCCAGATAATTTGATGTCATGTAGACCCTTGACTTTTTTGGCCGTGGTGGCTGTGTGATGCGTTGGACTAGAAATATCCCCAAATCGTACACATACAAGGGCTCTATATAGATGGTACTGTATGTACAACCCATATATGAGCTCTGCAGGACAAGGGTTTTAAAACAAGTTATTTTTTGGTGATGCCTCGGGGGAAGAGGCTTTTTGGCTTTCTTTTTACACTGTGTGGGTAACAAGTTCAAAGCAATACTTGTTTTTGGTAAGAATGAATCTTGGAAGAGGTCTCAAAACCTACTGATGTACGTAATTTGTTTTTGACTTTGGAGTTTTAAAGATGCATGTTTTTGGTGTTACAATGATTTTTTCATCTGTCTTGAAGAGTGAGTTTTCTGTGAGGACCAAATTCAAAAGTTTTCATCTTCACAAAAAGCAACATTGTTCAGAATTCAGATTAGACTACAATCTCTATTTCCACAATAATCAGTTATGCTGCCAGAGTTTTTGACTTGCAAACTTCATGAAACATTCCCCAAATACTGTTATCGTTCCAAAATATTGGTCAGAACATTACAGTCATTCAAGAAAAACATAACTGCCTAAAAAACAACAAATTACTTTGAATTTGACGCAATCAAACTGTGTGCAGTAGATGCTGATGAGGTGTAGTAATAGCCGTAGGGCTTGGCACTTTTTTTGGCATACAAAAATGGCATTTTGAGGCTTTTAACTTCACATACATTGGAGCTGGAGCTATGGAGCTGAGATCACACTGGTTGACCTTCAGCCCAATTTCTTGATCGCTGAAGGTCACCAAATTTTACAATCGATAGACAGTTAAGTGTATTTTTTGCCTGAAAATCTGTCCTATAACTTTGAATAGGGCTGCAACTGCAAACGTCAGATTGTTGTGTATCAAAAAAAATCACCTAGTGATCGAGAGGACACTGGTCATATTCATTTCGAGCAGACTCGTCAAGTGACTTATTTCCTGCTACGTGACACCAGCTTTAAGTGCCTTCTCCTCTTTGAATCCAGACCTTGAACATGATTAAATCACTTATTCCATAGACTACCAACTACAAAAATCATTATCAAAATCCATTTAGTTGGTCTGTTTACAAAAATATCAAGAACTGCTGGTAAAAAATATACTAGGAAGATTTCATTATGCATACAAATCATAGGACCTGGTGTACTGTACTTCATACTATTGACATATCCACTAAAATTCAACATCTAATTTGCATATACCTGCTAGCACTATAGAAACAAGAGTGCCCCAATCTCACTACATGTATAATCCAAAATGGTGACTTTTATTCAGAAAATATCATGATGATAAGAGATGAATTTAAATGCAGCATGATACATATAAAGATTTATATACGAATATATCCACCCTGCCAAAGACATTTTAACTAAAGTTGTCAATTCAAACAAATTGCAATCAACTTTTATGAAAGTCAAATTATACTTTAAGTATAATATAAGAGCCATATCTACCAAAAAATTTCATGCTTGACAATTTTTATTAGAACTATCAATGGACCAAATGAAGCATGTGAATATGTTAATTGCAGAATTGAATATTTTTATAATAAATATCATAAGAGAATTGTGTGGACAAATCATTAGGAAAGGCAGAACTATAGGTGGCATCTATTGCAGAAAGATCATAGAAGTGGGGTTAGATTGTAAGTTTTCTCCTAAATTCTTAGAGATACAGAAATGAGGAAGATTACTATGATACTGAACCGTCCAGACATACTATGATTTGTACAGAATGATTCGTAAGTATGATTATGAAATTGTACAGTATTTGAGTATAGCTGTCAAAGTTGATGAAGTTGTTTTACTTTTTAGTCACATGCACATTGGTACAAGATGTACTTTAGCATGTTTTATAAAGTTACAACATAGGAAGTTTCAACACTAGATTGTTTACTGATTCAACATATCATTTTTAGTGTTTCTCAGTCTTAGATTTTGTGTTACTTTCTTCGCTTTAAAATAGAACCTCTCTGATCCAAACCTTTTGTGGTGGCCATGTCTTTTGTGTGTTGGTTCCCTTCATTACATGTTGCGACGTAACGTTAACCCGATTCTGTTGTGTGCTACACGATAACTACGATGGCCCATAGGTACATAAGCAATTTAACAACATCTCCCATTCTTGTTAAAATGTCAAATCTGTGTGGTACCTTTCCTTTTCTATGACTTCTAGTATTCGACTTTCAGCTCTTGTGGGAATTCCTGTAGTTTCTAGAACTAATATTGACAAAACCATCGAACGTCAGAAACAATAGTGACGTCATGAAAATCCCACCGCCTTTAACTAATAATGACGTCATAAATTCCGTAACAAATGGCGTCATGATGAATACAAGGTAGTAACGCTTTTGAATCAGTTTTTCACGTAGTTAAGATAAGTTCAAGTGCTCTTTTTTATAATACCGGATGAATTATGGTTTCCTCTATCCAAAATGAGTTAGGACTATGTTGTGACGTGACCAAGAGGGTGATCTATTATTCCGTAACAAAACGACCACGTTTATCAATGCGTTGCCATAGCAACGAGGAAGAAAGGTACTAACACTACAAAATACATGGGTCCAACACATGTAGTCGGCTCCCAGTTCCTTGACCTGGGGTAAGCCACTCCTATAATACCATAAATGGCCTTCTAGGCGTGACTTCATACCGCCCAGGGGAGACGTCGGTTGGCAGGCTGCCCCCAGTAGTGACCCACGGCGTACAAGGAAATTCCTAAAGCATTGAATACTTATGATGTTTGTTTCATGTACCTTTTAATTGGGAGGGGGGCAGGAAAATTTCGAAACATAACACACCAACAAAGACATTTTCATCACGATTTTACTTTACTGAGTTAATGCTTTGTGATATATTGGCATTTAGCAACCTCTGGGATACATTCCGTTACGTGTACTATCGACCAACAACACCTTATTAGATTAGTACGCCCCCTTTGTCCCCCACATCACAATTGTGGCCCCCGTTACACCTGCGCCCTTCTTGTTCGGCTCCGCATCGGCACCTGTGCTCTCAATCACAGTTTGTTTACCCGAGGACTCTCTACCAGTGCCTCTTGTAGATGCGGGTGTCGTTGCGAATCTGTCATGCACTTCATGCTACATTGTCCATTATACAATAATGAGAGATCGGAACTTTTTGGCAATCTTGCAGATTTACTTGGTCATCTTGTCAACCTTAATAATATGTCAGATAATGCTAAACTGCACTTCATTCTTAGAGGCTCCTCAATGTTACCCTCTATGTACAACTTTAAAACGATGCAACTCACTCAGGTTTACATTGGAGATACTAAGCGCTTCTAGCTCTGCTTGACTGTTTCTAACAGTCAATTAGATATAGAAGTCCAAATACTACGTAAGTGTTAATGGGCCTAAATTCTCCTCCTAGCTCTGATTGGCGGATGTTTTTCCGGCAATGAGATATAGGAGGTTACCATGTAATCTTATCTTTCAAATAGCTCTGTTAGCATTTAATTTAATATCTTAATGTCTTGGGGTGGTGGGACTACGGTGCACATGTCAACTTTGTATATTTAAATGTTAATTGTACCTTTTTTGTGTGTGGCGCTGTTAATATAAGTTGTTAACTTGAGTGCAGCGTCACACTGTCCTTGTTATGTCTGTATGTTTTGATGAATAAAAAAAAAACAAACGAGATATCACCCCAAACTACTCACTAAACAGCAGAAGTCATGTAGCCTGTACACCGGGCAGCCATTTTCTTCAAAACAAGTTCTATTTGCCATGCGTAGAAGATATAAGGTCCCTTTTTATCAACCCATCCCACCCATTTTGCTTGAAATTGGAACAGTCCGTCTGCCAAGCCGGTGCAGGGGGAATGCCGCCCGGCCTTGGGGCCGTCAGGCAGGGCACGTTAAGTGTCACTGCAGCTGTACTAGTTATAAGGGTCGAAAACAGGGGTTCTATTTTGTAGTGACGAGTGATGAGCTATTGGAAGGGAAAGACGAAAATATATATTGCCCAAGGAAAACAGTCCTGAATTACTCTTCACCGAAATCTACCTGGTCTCCAGTGTTCACGTCCGTTTGATAAACTCTGCGTGAAGGTACGTGTGGGTTTATTTTTGTCGGTTTTGTTGAAACAGTTCTCATTAAATGTAATAACCAACTTATCCAAAATTTTGCTGGTTCTTTACAACTAAGCAGAGAAGCATGTATTCGTTGAAGGTTTATGAAATGTATATGTATTCAAATGTAACGTAGGTTTAAAACACAACGTTCTGGAACATTTTGTTTTTACAAGCAAGATCTGTCTTTGCGCAGGTTTCATTTGTTTCTATATATATTAAGTAAACCAATATGTATAACTTGTTACATGTATCGTTACGCAACGTTTTGCTTTTTTTTCTTATTTGCAGAATAAAGCGGACTACCTTACGCTGTACAAGAAAAAGACGTCTACGGCCCACGATTGAACATTTTCCTGGCCTTAAATTCGCAGATGGCCTTGTTTCTGATGAATTCCAAACTCATAACAGTACGGTAAGATGGAATCTTCCGAAAAGAGACAGACGTCTGAGCCAGGCCGTGAGTCAGTCCTGGACATAGCAGACGACACGAGGGTCTGGATCGTCCCTGAGAACGAGTTCGACCCACAATTCCTGGACCAGCTGTCGTTGGTCTCGTTCCCAACTCAGTCCGAGTGGATCGTGTCGCCGCCGCATCCAGGACAAGACGGGCTGGCATTCTGGATTCCTGTCAAAGACGACTCCAAAAAGAGCGGGAAACGTAAGTTGAAGTCGCCCTATTCAGTAATTCGTCCGACTGTTCCTCCGAAAAGAAAGGAAGGCTATCTACCGAAGGCTCTGGCGGGGGTTGTGGATACTCTGTGGGCCTCTCGTGGTTTTGCAGGACACCTGTCAGCGTTGCTGAACGATACAACACGACCGTTCGCGCCTCTTCCATTCGAACATGTGACTCAGCTTCGAGCTAAGCAGCAAGTAACAGCATCACCTGGTGGAGACGGCTGCACAGAAATGTCAGGCGTAGCAGAAACCCGTATAGTGGACCCAAATTTGTCCAAGGCAGTTGCAGATATTGTAGTTGAGACAAACTCGGGTGCCTCAGAGAAAATGCGTGACGCAATAGATCCGGTCGTTTGTACTCCGTCATAGTTTATTGTTCTAGAATGAATAAATGAACAACTGCAACTGATTTTATATGGATAAAACACAAAGTCTTGGAAGTGTAACCATCTGCTAACAGCTTTATTTCGATTTATCTGATGAACTATTACATGAGGATAGACTTTATCATGTACTTTTTGAAATCAAATTATATACAGCCACAGTACTATCGAATGAGCAGTGGGCTTCTTGGTCACGTGTTTAATATGTTTATAACTTAGTGATGACGACATAGCCTGGACCGTCGTTCCCACCGTCCGTTGCGACCGTCTCGTTCCCAGCCGAAAACGACCCTCCGCCACCTCCGCACGCGTCACTCCAGTTGTCTCCCCTCCCTCCCCCGGAGTACCCCCCTCCTCCTCCACCCCCTCCCCCGTTACCAAAACTACCCCCTCCTCCCCCGAACCCCCCTTCGGCACCATTCACATACGGCCTTCTTCCCACACCCCCTTTAATGTATGATCCACCCCCTTCCCCGCCGTAGGCCCCGTCTTTCCCACCGAAGTGCTTCGAGCTCGCCCCTCGGGAGAGCAGGCTCCCTCCCCCGCCGCCGACGTTATCCCGGTCCCCCTCCGTCGCGCCGTGTCCCTTCACTCCGCCAGGGAAGCTCGTCCCTCCCTTGGGGGTGTATCCAGGGTTCCCCTCGCCAGCACCCGTCCCGTCACACCGAGCGTTGCGCGTCTCCTGGCGGTTGCCGCCCCCTCCCCCTCCGGCGATGATGAGCGGAGTGTTGTCGATGCCCGTCACAAATGTACCGCCCCTTCCTCCTACTCCGTGACTCTCCTTATTCTCCGCTCCCTCCTGACCGACAAGGATCTTAAGTAGTCGCCCTGTTCAAGAAGGAAAATGTAATGTTTAGAAGTCTCAAATGAATGATGGTATTTGATTAAGAATAGCAGTACAGAAACCCATAAAAACAGCAAGCGTCGGAGGGCTGTACCACACTATTACCCGGCCCCATAATCCTTCTCGGCTGATAGGGCAGTAAAATTTTTCTCAACAAGCATGACGTCTACGAATTATGTATCAAACGTAAAACACGGGTACGTTTCACGAAAAATTTTATTGCGCAAAATGTGAAGATTCAATGTGATGACTTCAGTGACCAAAACTATTGTATTCCCTGTCCTTGGTGCTGAAATCGTTACCTTTGATAAGTTCCAACGAAGCCAAGACCACAGCACCTCTGCCTCTGGTTGTCTTGTTGTCAGCCTTCCCCCAACCTGCTGCTGCACCTATACCAACAAACCAAAGTATCACTCGGGATGCATCTTACTACTATATTTGTATGTTTACTTCGCATATCGGTGTAATGATTTGGTAGCAATGAACTTGTCAAGCTTGGATAAAAAGTCAAAGCTCTGTCGCATCTGCTAACTGGCCAGGCCGTCACTTGACGATGAATTTCGGCCACTCTCTCATTGTTTGAACTTCTAATTATGATAGATCGGTCTTATATAGCCCCACCTGCGACTTCTAGCAGGTAAACTCCCGTAGCGGGCACCGTGAAGACCTGGACTCCGTCCCGTAAGTACACCATCCCCTCGTGGTCCTGTCCGCGGTAGTGGCTGCCCAGGGTAGTCGGGCCCAGGCGGCCGGTGGCCCCGAGGGTTGTGAAGCGAGCCGTACGGAAGGGAAGAACTTCATCGTCTGTGAAAATAGATAATCCTTTACCTTGAGGGAAGAAATTATAATTTTGTAATGTACAGTAAAATATATTTTTGCTTGAACTAATATGTGTTTGTATGTGTGTGTTTGTGTGTGTGTGTGTGCGTGCGTGCGTGTGTGCAAGCGCGCGCGTGTGTGTATAGATTTATTAGGACTTTGAATGGTGTAAACTTTATATTTTTTATATACATGACTTCAATGAAAAACGGCATGCAGGCCGATTTGAGCTTGCCATGAATAAAGAATGGTTCAAATCCTAGATTATGAAACAGGAGGTAGGTAAAAGTTTAAAACGACACCCATACCATATTTGGGGAGTTGATCATGGCACCTGCCATCTGATTGACAGTAAAGGCGTGGTTTGCTCAGGAAGGTGGACAGAGTTCTGTTGTCATCATCATCACTGTTGTTAATTTGATAGAAAATCCCATACGCCTCAGCTGCCCCATAGTTAAGACACTTTGCTTGAGTCTGCTGACAAAAACAAATATGACGGAACGCTTTAAACTTGAAGAGACGTTAGAAATTTACATTGATATGCGTATATGTTAGCCAACTATCGCTAGAATTATATACATCATACCACGAAGAATACCACTAAAACTAGGCGATAACTAATAGAACGTTGAAATCAACGTGTTTCAATCCCCCCTCAACAAACTATGAATTGGAATCGTCTGAATCAGTTCATCGGAACCTAACCTGGCCAAGGTCAGCTGAGGCATTTTCGCGTTCAGGTAAGACATTTTCGACATGTCAAGTCGGTTTCCAGTATAAAGACACCTAGTCCTCGAAAGAATAAAGGTTTGTAACTGTCTATACACCTTAATACCCTCAAAACTTCGCTGTTTATCGTACGTGAAGGCACATAATTTTCGAGGTAGTAAGAGACCTTTGCCAGCGAAGCATGCGTGGAATTTTGTCGAGTTTACAGAATATTTGTAACAACATTTGCAGTTTACCGAACAATAACACCAGCGACACCTACCGTAAGGTCTGTGCATAGCACTCTACCAACGAAGCACAGCGACAGGAGAAGTGGAAGCATCTTCGAACAGCTCTGGTATCTTGGCAAATAGGTTTTACTCGAGCTCACACTGCTTATACACTAGTATTCAAATCGGTGACCCCGCTGATAAGAACTTTCACCTTTTACCCAACCGGTTCTACAACTTTCTAGCACTGTATGACAGCGCCTCACAGCGGATATTGCGAGCTGTGCAGGCACTGGTACTGAATCAGATGTAGTTCAAACCCAGCAATGTTGCGACCCGGTTAAAAGTCAAATGTAAGAAATTTTACGACGAAAGTTTCCAATTCGGATACATTTGGGCGATACATTCTTTCTTAGATGGTGTATCGCGCACTCTTTGGATCTATTTGTTTGTCTACGTTTTTCTGTTATCTACCTTTCTGTAGTCGTTGTTGGTACGTACATACAATATATGCTTGCAAGCCCTTTACCTAGGGCGTAATCAGCTGTTTTAGCCCCACGAAATTCGTATCCGGACTGCTAGAATTGGTCAAATGCAACAATATAGAGCGTAATCGGTGTAGTATACGTAAAGCGTAATCATATGGTGCCTGGATTTAGGCGAAGCCCCAAAAGCAACGCTTAGCCGCTGCCGTTGTGAATTTAGCTTAGAGCATTGTTGACCGTACGGCCTGTACCCCCTTCAGAGCATGCCTAAAAGATTTGTTTTCCGTAAGCCTTGGCAAACTATTACAAATTCCTGTATTTCGTGGACGCTCAAAAATCGAGCGCGCGTATGCATGCATATGCGTTGTGTTCACCATACAATATTGCGTGTTTAACATTGTGCGGATGGCGTTCAGCACCAAGGACGGGCACGTTTGCACGGAAACTTGTTGGTGAGTATGCCTGCAAGCCTGGGGCGTAATCGGCCGTTTAATCCCACATAATTTGTAGCCAGACCACTGATATGCTCCATATGCAACAACATATAGCGTGTATAATCGGTGCAGTCTATGAAAAAGCGTGAAATTAGCTATATAAGTGCCTGGATTTTCGTGCAGGTGGAGTCAGCTAGCCCGAATGCAAGGTAACATGTAGCCGCTGCCGTTGAACTTTGACAGTTCGACTCCTACCTTTCTCAAGAACATGCCTATTTTCTTCCGTAGGGTTTGTCAAGCTTTTACAAGATCCTGTACTTAATCACGGACGATCAAAAATCGAGCGCGCGGTTGTGGTTTTCACCATAACTATAATCACTATGTGTTTAACATTGTGTGGATGGCGTTCAGCACCAAGGACAGGCACCGTTTGCATAGAATCATGTGGCGGCGCCGCCGAGGCTGACTGAATTAATAGATTTCGGCTGCTTTACTTTGGAGATACCTATAATTGTTGCTGCTGACGGTGCCTGTGTGTAATTTTCACACAAACTAGTTCGAAATTTTGGACAGGGAGCCATTATTTTTGTGAGGGGATTGATTTTGGCGGTAAAGTAGTTGTGGGTATCAGGTTAGTAATTAGACCAACTGTTGTACACGGCTGTGTAAAAATCACAGTGGTACAGTCCACTCAGCCTGTGTCTGTTGGTGCCACGCGGTTGACAACTAGGAATTATTTCTCAACCTTTTGGTAAATTTTCGGATTCCAGTTCGAAAAATATTCTTTCTAACGTGTAGAAGAAATCTTAGGGGATGTTTCTACTGCGGAGTTGTGCCGTTTTCTGGATTTTTGGCGAAGAAAATGCGGATTTCCTGACGTGGTGGATTTTTGGAGAAGACGAGAAATGGCGCCCAGTGGAAGCGTGGCGTGGTCGTGGGGAGGGCTGAGTTTTCACAAGGTAAGACAACAAGCCGTGTCATAGAATTTATTTCCTACAAACTGATAAAAAGACGTTACGATATATTTGTGGTCAATTTGTGTGATTTTGAGAATGCAATGTGCTGGTTTTTTGGTCGGTTTT
>NW_017804173.1:32500-34563 GCF_001625305.1 Branchiostoma belcheri | reverse complement strand
CTTGAGATCTGTTCGCTTTTGTTGTTCTTTTTTTACTCTCGACAGTTTGACAATGGTCTTGCACTTGTTGATGTACGTCTTCAAGAGCTTAAAAGTTCCGTTCCGGAAACCGTTTAAAAAAACAACTATCCTTGTAAGCATGTCCTATACCACACGTGTGCAACTGCCTCTACATTCTAATTTACCAGAATCCAACAAAGCACCTCTTGCCATTATTAATAATTTTTTTTTGAAACTGAATGTATATTTCAGGGTAAAGATTGCACAGCTATGTAATCAGTGTAGATCTAGACATTGGGGGCTGGGAGGATCTGACTATTTTTACTTCATGAAACTGGGTGCTCCAAGGTCTTTCCCTTCTCTGTTTTCATTGTAATCTTACAGATCAGCATTCTTTTAAAAAGATCCTACAAATAGTATTGGTGTAGTCTAAATGAACTTCTCTCACAAGAAAGTGTTGTGATATTAAGCAAAGTTAGACGACACCCCTCCTACTCTCTGTGATAGACTAGTCCATATCTGAATATTAACTAGCTCAATCTAGTAGAGTAACCCAAGACTCTAGTTCCTTCACTTTCTGCCTGGACTCCAGACTGAGCACATCCACGTTGTACCATTACTAACCCTTCCGGATTAAAGCATCTAAAACGGCAACTCAAGATCTCTGTCCAAGTCCACTGTCGAGTTCAAAGAGTACATCAGAAAGCACATGCCCTATGATGACTAACAGTGCTAATGAACTGTGTGCATTTACTAAGTAAACCTTTTAGTACCTTACATTATCTCTAACAAAGACATACCTGCCTACAACATGAACTTGGCAACAACATCTGATGGGAGGTTAAAAAAAGAGAGAGAAACGCTCGCAATTTTTTCAGACCCAAATTCAGCATGGGTAAAATGAACTATAATCTACCTTCAAGTAGTTTATTTAATCATTTTATCATTTTTTTATTTATTTCATATTTAGTTCGTGGGTTATGGATACTTACATTTTAAAACTAGTTGTTCTAGTGTGACAGGAGGACACCGGATGATTCGTTCAAGGCAAGCTACTTGAAGAATCACTTTAATTCTAACCTTGTAAAATGCAAGATAGAGACTTAAGGTATGGAAAGTATTTGTAGTTGTCGGATGTTGTTGTTGTTTGTTTGATTGCTTAAAATTTTGGGAAAGATAACTGAAACTAAAAGCTCAGTGTACACAAGTTCTGGTGTCAGATTTAACATTACGCAGTTGCAGTAACAGTTACTGTTATCTTATTGCCCAATTGAGAATAGGGAGTGAATGTTTGCCATTGTTTTTGAAGTATGAACAAAGTATGAAAATCTAGTATCGGCGATTTGTAATCGGCTACATTTTGAAATAGTCACTATCACTGTTTCAGCTAAAGTTCCAAAACGAATGTGTTCTTTGCAAAAGTAATAGCGGCAGAGGTTTTTAAAACAGATTTTGTATTATGTAAGAATTGTGGTTGTAGCCATTTACAAAGAATTTATTTCAGCTTTATCATAATCAAACAGGTATTTACGATGAAGAAAGGTTAATTATCTATTTCTGTATTTTTTACCAACATGGTAGTTCTGTGCACTGGAATAAAAAAAAAATTATCACTGACTTTATCTGTGTCATTTTGTTTTACAAAATATAAATATTGTTGTCTTCTACATATCCTAAACTTGAAACACAATCTTTATTATTACGAATGTGTAAACATTTTGCAGCCTTACTCCCAACCATTGTTGGGGGTGCATGGGTGTTCGGGGCTTCAAGAAACATCTAACGCGCATTGTACTCTGGGATGGTTGGAAGGGTCCTCCAAGAACTTCAAGAACTCGATCGCCACAGTTTCTTTCACGCTTTAACTATTTGTACATCTGGCAAAACAAACCTGATTTAGCATTAAAAATCCATTCTCTGGGGGATTTAATGAAAAAAAAATACATGGTTTTCCCTGATTTTGTTTCGAAGAGTACCTCAGTTTTTTTCCAGTTCATTTGGTACGTTCGGCGCCAGTGTCAAACATGGTTCACAATCAGACAGAAAGTTTCCTTCCACTGTTA
>NW_017804173.1:0-30000 GCF_001625305.1 Branchiostoma belcheri | reverse complement strand
TACGCAGTACTACTACTAGTATATTTTCAACTACGGTCCAGTTCAAATCGGTCCAGTACTGCAAGAAGCTGCTAGGCGCCGCTTTTAGTTCGCAAAATATAATTTCTTTTAAATACATGCAAGACATGATACCATTTTAACATAATACTACGTTTTGATGTAATTACCCAATTGCCTTTTGCTGACATTTTAGAGATGTAGCGTATAAAATGTTCATTGAGAAAAACATGACACAGTGGCAAGATACAATGTAGTAGTTTTGGTGTGCTTTTTGGAAGAAATTCAGCTCAAAACCAGTGAGTCGTTGTGTTGGGCTGGGTTTGGGTAGCCTCTAACAGGCTTCGGGAGGGGGCCGAAAGAGTAGGTCTGGGGTTGTTTTGTTCCCCTTTCCCCGCCGACCGAATAAAAAAATCCGGCCATAAATAAAAATGCTACAAAACCATATGAATACAAAGCTGGTATTGTGAATTTGCGACAGTGCATAGCGACGTATACGACACAGCTTTTTGCGGAATTTATGAATCGGCACTGTACGTATGTACTGAGTTCTTGAGTCGTGGAGCTCCGGCAGCCTGGGTGCCGTCCTCTAGCCTCTACCAGGCACCGCGGATCGCTGGAAAAATAGTAGAAATTGGCCGAAATAAAGGGATAGTAGAGGCTAGCCGTCCTCCAGAGTTATCACCGGCTTCGTATTGTCACTAACTACAACGGACTACCCTGGCGAGAGACTCGGTGGACGTGATCTTTTTTTTTTTTTTTTTTGAGAACAGGTGAAAATCAGTGCGCGCGCGGATGTCATCCATAAAATTAAGACGGTGTGGCCTTAGTTGGAAATTAGCCACGCGACTAAACGGCGTCAGAATCGGGAGACCAACGTTCTCTCAGGCGAGAGTTGTCGCATCAAAGCGCGCGCCGGGCCCGCCTCGGACGGTTTCGTGAGCGGGGGTAGTAATAGAGTTAGCGACAAGCAAGGGAGTTAGTAACGAAGTTAAGGATGAGAAAGATGTAGCCTCTATCTCCGGTCTAAGGGATGACAACAAAGACGTTCCCATCATCAACCTTCCCGCCCACGGCTATCCTGACTCCTTTGATCCTCCAGTGTCCTTAACTAGATTATCTTGTTTATTGGCAGGCTGAGAGATCTCCACGCATCAACAATTTCCTTTATGATATGATATATAACTCATATTTTCGTCACGCTGACTCTGATTCCTAAGATAGAAGTAATCTCTTTTATAATTATTTTCAATGTTTCATACAATTACAAACACACATTGCCAGGGGAAAACATTGTGTGTCTTCACCGAATTGTCTTAAGTTTGCTACAACAGTGGTGTTTCACATTAGGTTACAAAGCGTTGCATTTAATTGTGTAGGTCGATGTAAATTATTATGGTTCATATGGATACATGTTTATTAATTACACATGTTAAAGTAACACTGCACAATACAATACAGGAAACCAAGGACCGAGGCTAATACAGACACCATGGAGTTGATTTCTTGTAAAGTATATTTGCAGAGTGCAAGAAGGACTGTTTTAGCTGTAATGTCAGCTCTTCCTTTACCTTAAGTTGGATCTTCTATATGAAGCGTGACAGTGAGGTGGTCAGAGTAAACCCAAACGTGTGCAGTGAAAATCGTGCGTAGAAATCAAATGCACAAATCAGGGGTGCATTAGTCAACCCCTGCTTTTGTATGATTTTGTCAAATTCAATAAATTGAAAATGAAAAATTGAAAAGCCCATTGGACACCTGTTGTGGGTTTTTTAATTGAACAGCAGTAGCTCAGTAGCAACAGACGCGTTCTGGTAAAACTTGCATATGGTAACTGTTTTTTCAAAACATGTCTTAAGGCCACACCAAGTAATTTTTATGGATGACGTCCTCTGGAGACCCTTAATCTAATGCGAGAGCGCGAAAAAAAACAAGAAGGGCCGAAAAAAGCAAGATGCCTAGATTTGAAACATACTAAGGGACGACAAATGTTAGGACACAAATTGCATGAGAGAGCATAGTGTAACAACCAACAAGTCTTTTATACGTCATGAAAACAGCAATAAATCAGTGGAACAACAGTTTTCGTCCTGTCCTGTTTCTTTCCTTTCATCACATCTTCCTTTATCCCACTGTCGTTACTCTTTGGTCATAGTTACAAGAAAGGCCCGGGAATTTTTTTTTTTGGAATAGGAAAAAATCAATGCGCGCGCGGACGTCATCCATAAAGATTATTTGGTGTGGCCTAATCCATATGTTTCATGTGAGAATCACATATGTACTGTTCATAACTTGCTATGTAACATATATGAGAGGACGAACACTTACTTAGAACGCTAAAACAATACGTCAAGGGTTTGATTTTAAATTCTAAGTAGACAGAATAATCTATCAGAAATACTACCGCGCAACTTTTCTTATTGAACGTTTGCTTGTGAATATTTGCCTGAATAAAAAGAAACCACTGGCAACACACAACCCAAAAATAGTTTAGAAGCAATACCTGACCATATATGTACGCACTATTAGACATGAAAGCCTTCATTAAAACTCAAATAGTAAACTTAGTTTCGCCATCGTGACGATGTTTCCACGTTATATTTAAATCTGCCTTTAGGCAATGGTTGATGTGATATTTGACAGCCATCTGGAACACAGAAGGATCTAGAACCATCGTTTCTCAATGAGACATCACAAGTCTTGTGGAACTAAATCTACATCGTGTTAACTTTTATATTTGTCAGTTATTGTAGTATATTTTGATGATTGTGGATATTCCCTCAGGTTTTGTTTTATGTTTCATTAAATAAAATTTAGAGATCGCCAATTGTAATTCAAACACCTGTTGCACATCAGTTCATAATAACTGAGTGGAATAAAATTGTCGTACATGTAACATGGAGATATCCACGGAATTTAACGGGGTGTGGTTGGAAGTCAAATTCGACCAAAGTTAACTTGGAGTCGATTCGATTCGTAACGAAAGCTAAATCTGATCCGAGTGCTCCCAACCTATCGCCAACCTTGCAACCTTGGTTGGTTGGTGATCGGGAGAAGGTTCTGAATGTGTGACAAGGGCTTTACAAAGACCACAGAATAGTACCTGCACCGTTTGAGTTTTATTCAGATCCACAATTATCCTCATAAGAGGCTATTCTTCCTGTGGTCTACACATTCATATTTACATACATGTATTACTAACGTACAAAAACATTACAAAATTAACAGCACATAGCAAACTTTACACAATTCCTTAATACACTATTTACAATCCAGTACTTTGCTAATTGCCGCCTGTGTTATTCCACAACTGTGACATTCTGTACAGAAAGCGCTTTTTCTGAGAGTTAGATTTTGGTTTTGGTATAGTCTGATTTTGTTTGTACTGGTTGAGCGTGTTCGGTAGTTGTGAATCTCAGATTGGAATGTGATTTTGTCGTACAAAGCCTCTGGTTGTTTGGTGAGCATGATACGTTTAAAAGTTAAAGGTTTACTGCCCTGGAATCGAACCTGGGGTGCCTATAAATCGTGTATGATACAATTTGGAAGTCAGTAGCACATGCCTTTTCCCATGAGCCATATGAGCGGTCCCTGGCCGAGCTCAGGTATTTTCCCAGAAGTGTTGGGAGTAGGTCAGCAGTGGTCGGGGCGTGGTGGATTCTCAACAAAATTATCAGCAAATTTGCTGATCATTTTGTTGAATCAATCCTATCCCATGGCATACTGATATCTGTCAGGCACGATTCCAGGGGTGCCAGAGTATACAGTGCAATTTTACGGAATACAGTGCAATTTTACTAGTATACAGTGCAATTTTACGGAATACAGTGCAATTTTACTAGTATACAGTGCAATTTTACGGAATACAGTACAATCGTATTGGATCGTACGTATTTGTATACAGTGCAATTTTAGTCGTATTAGTATACAGTGCAACTTTACTAGTAAAATACTAATACAATTGCACTGTATACTAATACCATTGTACTGTATTCCGTAAAATTGCACTGTATACTAGTAAAATTGCACTTTATTTCGTAATATCTATTTCGTAAAATTGCACTTTATTTCGTAAAATTTATTTCGTAAAATTGCAATGTATTTCGGAAAATTGCACTGTATACTCTAGCACCCCTGGATTCGCACGAAAGTGATGTCACTGGTTGCTTGTTTTGTATCGTAGGCTGGTTCTAGCTTTTCATGGGTGGTACCAAATTATAAAGGACCTACTCACATACGTGGCTTGGTTTGGGTTATTTGAAACACTTCGGGGATGAAATGATGACAAAAATGTGTTAACAAATGGCAGTAAATGTCAATTTCAGACAGACTTCCTCATCCAGGATTTTTTTTGCCGTCCTGAAATTGCATTGGATGTCTTTAACCTTGTGCCTGTTATGTTGTCAACAGTTTGAAACCATTTGAGGCGTTTGAAATCTCCTCCAGACAAGCTATGCTATGGTACAGGGTTTATTCAACTTACTGCATTAAAAGATGATCTGAAAATTGACTTTTAAAATCCAGTTTTGCTGCTCTGAAATCGCTTTGGGTGCATCTGACAAAGACGAAATCGGTGACGACGGCAACAATTGATTTTGTAAAGAGCAAGGTAAAGATATACGCTAGATGCAGCTACAGATACATATATTAAACTGTTGACAACATAACAGACAGGAGGTTAAGTCTTTCACTTCATTCTGAGTCTACTTTCCAACATGGCTGCCAGACCTGTCATATATCTGTCGACATTGACCTTCAAGTCTCTGTTTACCAATGGAAAATTATTTTAGGTAAACAGTTGAAATGACCACGAGAAAAGAGTTATATGATTCCTTTCAACAAGCTTAAAAATGGTGATCTCGTTTTGCCATTTTGATAGAAAAAAACGGTAGGAATGATTAGACAATCGGACCACATAAGGAGACTCGATTTTCGCTACTTGTGACCCGGTTAGTACAATTGAACTACGTTAAGATCCGTTAACATTCATGATTAATGATTTAGCTACCGTATTTTACCCCGTTTGGTGCCTAAAATCTGTCTTTTAGTACGACGTGACTGAGTAACTGCATGTAAACACATGAACACCAGCCAACCACCAGACAAACATGGCCGAACCTCTCTTCAACACCCGATAATGTTTCAAACATTTTCAAACATTAGGCTGGCGCAGCCGAACAGTAGCCGACCTGGCCGAATACCAGCCGACCGCACCCGACATTGCTCTCCGATGGTGGGAGTTCGACTAGTGTTTGGGAGGCTATATTAGGCTATTTGTGACAGGGGCTTTATGTATGAGACCTGATTATTTAGCACCTTTATTTAGTTAGTATTTAGAAAAGAGTGCAAAAGACGAATTAAGAGGATAAGTGGTGTCATTGCGATGTATGTATTTGTAACAAAATGTATTAGTGAAAAAATTAGTTAGAGGAGTGTTTTTTAGTAAAAAAATTCTTTGTTGACTAGTAAGAGAATTACGAGGTTGTATTAATTCTCTTACTAGTGAAAAATGAGTTAAGACCCCTCTTATTCATTTTCTTCACTAGTAAGAGGTAGTATTAATTATCGTATTGGTAAAAAACGAGTTAGAGGTGTGTTAACTCATTTTTCACTAGTAAGAGTTCGTATCAATTCTCTGACTTGTGAAGAACTCCAGAATTGAAAGACTCCAGCGAAAGACCCCAGAACTTGTTCCTACATCAGTGTATCAGACTCTACAATCAGACTGTTCATGTACTGTTCATGTACTGTTCATGTACTGTTCATGTACTGTTCATGTACTGTTCATATAAGTAGTGTATATATTTATGTATATATGTATGTAATAATGTTATGTGTTTATTTTAATGTAATGCTGTAAACACCAATGCCATTCAGGCAACATTATAGTTATATTTTGTATGTCTGCAATGTTGGTATGGAAATAAAGAATTGTAAGAAATCATTTAATAATCTCCCTACTGAAAAAATTAATTTGTTAACACAGGAAAAGGTGCTTAGCACGTGTTTGTATGGAAATACTTCTGACCTAAAAAAATTGGGTGATCGCGATCGGTCAAATTTTTGGTCACTCAGTGTCGCAGACTCTAGTGGAAAAGTTAATGACATCTGACCACTTGATATCGACGTCAAACGTTTAAAATCACATCATACATATCATATCATAGATAACGACATCTCTTAAAAATGTCATTACCTGTGATATGATATGTATCATATGAATTAATAGAGTTAACCTTTACAAATTAATGTAAGTGCGTGGTGGTAAATAAATAAATTTTACTTTATTATATGCATTAGCCCCATTGGGATAAGTACAGGTCACAAAAGATAAAATAAGTGTTTACAAATGTACACGCTAGAGTAAGCAGTATATTCGAATATGTAGATTCGGCTTGTCTCTTTCTTGTAATGCATAATTGGAATGTAATTCGTAAGCAGTAGATTCGGACTTACAAGGGTGACACAATAAAACATGTATAAATAGATAAATAAAAAAATAAATAAATAGCAACTAAAATTTCGGGTATAACCATAATAATACATGTAACAAGAATAACCACAGTAATAACAGAAATTATAACAAACATGACGGGATGTTAGCTCGACCTCCAGCCTTCTCTCCGCTTGCTCAACAGAATTTGTTACATTTCATGCTATAGATAAATTTAATTTCATCCTAGAAGGTAATAACCCTTACTGTGTACAAATAGGTAAATATATCAAAGAATGTTTAGACCTTAGAACAAGTAGTATTAGTTGACTCAGCTATTGTTTTGTACGTAGGTTAATTGTGTTGTACCCATGTATTTGTCTGTATATCTACATGCAGTTTTAGACCTTAAAAAAGTCGCTGTACTTTTGTTGTGTCAATAAAGTTCCATATTAATCTATCTTAGCACTGCGGCGTGAACAACATATTCTTTTGGATAATCACAAAATCTGCTATACGAGCCATCGAAAAATGCCGGTACTTTACACACACGGCAATGGAAATGTGCACGAACATATGATATGCATAGTTACAGAACTTTGCTAGGCTTTTCATGGAATGTATGTGCAAAATTGTCAGTGACTGTAACTTCCTAGTCTCAACCAGACTAAGTACGCTGGCTATAATTATAATAATATATAATAAAATCATAATAATTGCCAGGAAGTTTGGCCGCCTTGTAGGTTTGACTGGCCGCGCATGGAAAGAAACTACCTCCCCGCGGCCGGACTCCCTTGGCCAATTTTATTCTCCTTCTTGCCGAATTCTACGATCCGTATTCCCGTAAAAAAAGGCCTGGTGGAGGCTAGTACTAGTAACTTCCGTGTAGATGAGTAATAATACAGTAACGTGGTAACCTGAGAATTGTGGCGGTGTAGCCGGTGCAGTCGTGCCGTGTTATCTGATGTTGACTGAGCGGTGTCTCAGCGGGAGCTAGTCCGCATGTGGCGCCCGGATAATCCACTTGCTTCTGCTCAAAACGACACGTCATCTGACGCCTCCAAACATTCCAGATTTCTAGAATTTACCCAGGCTAGCTGGAGGTTGGGAAAAAACGTAAAATCTGATCTCCAAGCAGATCTTTTGGTGGCTGTATAATACAGTATCAAATTGGCAAGGCAGTACTAGTATCAAAATTGGCCAGGCAGTATCCAATATGCCACCACTGGCATAAAAAAACGACACCAGTGAAACAAACTCTATAAGAACACGTCAAAAATAAGCCGAACCCTAAACCTTGGCTTTGAGAGTTTGAAAAACCAAGGTTTGAACCTCCTTGGTAAATCTACAGTCACTTATAGAAAAAAAGCAACTTTAAACATTGCACCTCAAGAATACGTCGTTGGCACTTAAGCTTTATAGACAACTGTCTAATGCGCTCTCCTGCAATGAATGTGCTGTTGCAAAGTGAGATAACTAAGCTAAAATGGTACGTACTGTGGGTTTTTAAAAATTCCCGTACTTTAACACCTTGAACACCAACAGGGCAAAGGCTTCTCGTTAGACGAGTAGAATCTGATGATTCGGCCCCTCCCCACGCGTCCTGGGGACTTTTATTCGAAATCAGACGTGAACTTTTCTCTCTTCTGTCAATCAGTAGACGGCAGGTGCCCCGCCGGTCCTCCCTCCCTCCTCCCCCGGATGATGTCTCCATGGTAACCGGGGTCTCAGGTGATGCCGCTCCCTCCCATCCCCCATCCTCCGGGGAAGACGGCAAATTCAATTTACTGTCAGTCCCGTCTTTCCGGGCGCATCGCGCTTCGTTACTCATGGTCAATTGGCTTGACCTCAATTTGGCAGATTAATAGACTTGTAATAGGTACATAATTTCAATCGCGAGATTCGTGATGAATTTAATGCGCGCACAATGGCGGCACAATGGGCCTCTCGTGCGGATTGGCCTCGTCGCGATTTCACTTCCCAGGCAAATGGACTCCTATTATTCCCCCTGTATTACATCGAATTTCACTTTCCGCGTGGTAATAGGACAGGTTAAACATCGGAAACAAAATTCTTGCCTTCCACGTATATAGAAGGAAGCGCATGGCACCAGAAATAATGTCGACTACACAGGTCCTTCTCACAAGCATTCTTGATAGCTTTACACTTCTACAAAATGATTTCTTCTCACTGGGTTTGAAAAAAGGGACGTGATGTGATACGACAGCGCATTGAGAGAACGTACACCTCGCTAAATGTTAAAAATTCCTCCCGCGATGTGCTGAAATCCAGGCCGTATGACAAAGGAGGAAGACTCGGTGATTCCCCTCGCGTTTTCGGGGTTACAACTTAACGGTCCCGTCACTGCATGTGTAATGAGCCGTGGTCCCGTTAGACGGTAGCGGGTCCTGACACCGCTTGGTTCTAATTTTCTCAGCTCCCAACACGGGACCTACCGCTCCGCACAGGTTCAGGCAGGAAAAAAGCACCACACAATCAACCCTTCTTAAATCCACCTCGTCGGCTGGGAAAATCGCTGTGAAAAGGATGCACAATGTCCCATTCATGGGCGGGAAATATTAGCGAGAGCTATGCGCCCTTTTCCGCCCGGAATGAAAATTAACACTCCGTGTGTTCTGAATGACTTTGCCTAAAGTTTCACTGGGACCCTTTCATTCGGTGGTCACCAAAACGCTACTTTCTCACCGAAGGAACGGGAAGTTAATGTGGAAGAATGAAAACAGAGCGGCATGTGAGGGTTCCTCCTGGAGACTAATTAAAGCAATCGATGCCGGAGTGAAAGGAGTTGACAATCGATTCAGTGTTGCGAAGCGGGAGTCATTAGTTCATCCGATATGCGCATTTATTCTTCAGCGACTTCTGCCTAATCCACCGTTGCATTGGTGCACTCCCAAGTAATTAGTTGGCGACTGCGTAGGCCCGCCGATAGCTTCTAAACTTTCCCACAAAAATCTTCTGCGCCTTTTGCTGGCCTTGTCACTGGCGGAGTCTCGGGTTACAAGCGAAGTCCCCTCTCCCCTTTCACGGACCAACTGTTTGTGACCGTGTTCCCTTCCCAACAACAAAACTGTGCTCACGGCAACACACCACAACACGCTACAAACCACATCCCTTTTCCCAGCCTACACTTTGTACAAGAATGTTGTTTACTTTCAACATCTCGGGTTAATGGATTTAGATCCTACACGACAGCGGCCTTTCTGTTTTAATTGTTTCTTGTAAACGTTCATTAACAGTAACACTTTTTCCCTGGCTAATGGTATTATGGTCGCTTTGTGCTTGGTTGGGAGAGTGCGAGATAGAATTGCTAGCGGATATGGCAGGTGTGTGTGCCGCGCTCACCGCGCGATTCTCGGGGTCTGACACCGCCCGCTCTTCCCTTCAAAGCCGCTTGTTCACGGCTACACTCACCGCTTCCCCACAAAAGATTCCGCATACTTAGGAAGCCGTTTTTACGTGTTCATAAACGGCGCAGTAATGAAAAAGAAACGCCCCCGTCGGTGGCCAGGATTATCCCTTTGTTTGCCCAACAAGTGAAATCGCCGTGCACGGACCAATCAGCAACCACCAAATCTAATTTAGAGGAAGGCGTGACCACTGGTTGGTCAGAGGGCAGATCCAGGGTTTGGCTGGGGATCCATATAAAGTTACCAACGAAGCACTCACGGATCTTAAAACATCTACAGCGCTTTTCCACGTACGAACGGCTGGGCCCGAAAAAAAAGGCGGACAATCCTGAGGAAAATGGCTGACGACCGGCTGACAGACGATCGTTCCGAGAAGAGAAAATGTGACGAGTTTGGTTCCCTGTACTTGGAGAGAACCGCGGCCGTTCGCGCACTCAGTGGCGCTGCAGGTAAAATTTATTTAAGTTCCTTGTCAGTTGTGACCAGATCTCTCGCCAAGCCGAACCGGGCCACTTGTGCCGATGATTTAAGTCAATAGTTTCAGTCACTTTCAAAATCGAATATTTGTAAATTCGTTAACTTTGTCACTACACCACCCGTAGACTTTGGGCAACTATTATAAATCTCATAATGTCCTGTTTGACGCGTCCAAGTGAACAAGCTGGGAAGCATTGAAACTATAATTCGCTTAGTTTGTGAGTAATTGTGTGCAGAAGCTAATTTGAAATGGTTGATCTGGCAGTTACAATTGTATATATTTTGTGGATATCATTCTATTTGCGGTGATTGAGAGAGCTGGGTTGTTTTGCTGAGTGCACTTTGACAATGTGTCCGCGCGCGCGGCGGACAGTGTGGCTACACCCCGCCGGTACAACTCTTCCAACTCGCGGCGCGCTGCCTTCAAGCTCAACGATGAACTACGTCGTTCAGAAAAAAGGCGCAAATTCCTCTAGCGCATACACAAGTCTCTCTTTTGTCTTGACTCAGAACGAAGGGACTGAGTTGGTTTGTACGTTACCCATTTTAGACATTCCGTGAGAGAAAAAAATTGTGAACGTTTCCAGAAAAATCCCGCCAGAGGGGGGGCCGCGCGGTTAAGCCAACCTGCTGTCGGCGGCGCCAAATCCCGCACAAACCCCGCTTCGTAAACCTGTTTGATGCCGCTTCCCTAAAACTGGTATTCCGTCCGACTTAACTCCTTAAATTCCTTATCAACAAATAAATAAATAACCTGATTTTGATTTTGTATTCTCCTAACGATTATGAAATCTAGAAAAAAAACTCTTCTGTAGCGGTCGTCTACAGGGGAATGGGGCAAATATTTTCTTCTTACATATTTGCTTGCACAAACTTGCGAAGTGAAATGTCATTTCTTATAAGCATAATAACTTCACGAGGAAAATTCTATCCTCGATTCATGGCGTCTAAATCGAATCTGCATCCCTCATATTCAAGGGACGATTGGGTTTTCTTTGCCGGGATCTAGTTTGTCGTGAAGTGCTTGTGAAGAAGGCGAACTGACGCAGGCGGCTGGGAAGATTTTTTTAGCGCGCACAGCTCGTACAGCCTCGGCCCCAGAATCAAATTTTCTCTCCCCTCTACAAGCTTGATGATTCCTCATTACGGCCGCTCGCGATTAGATCAGACCCATCCCCGGCAACTATACAAGTCATAATGTCATAAGAAACTACTTTACGGCCAGCAATTTAGGCCTAGAGATGCAGTAATAGACGAGGGTTATGTAAAAAACTTGGGTGTCGATGGTTGAGATGTTTGTAGAAATCAGACGAAACGACGTTTTCATGAGGCGTTTTGTGAGGAACATTTTTCAGACGACTTTTTATACTTCAGTGTATACAGCTGAAGCTCGTGATAGTACAAACACTAACGTTATTTTCTGAAAATTTTTTTGCAATATCATAGTTTAGCTAACGTCTTATGACCGTCAACTTACACAATTTTTTTCATCTTTACCGTGTTAACCTTGTAAAAGTATGGAACGGCCGGGACGATATTTACACTGTACGTTTATCTGTATGTATGTACGAGTAAAATGTACGAAAATTGTGAAATATTGTTTTTTTTCTTGTCGCACGCGTTTAAGATGGACCAACACGATTGTTGAAGCAAAGAAATGGAGTATCTTTAGTTGACGAATATTCGTAGCGATGCACGATAAAAAAAGTGTTGTTTTTTATTTTGTTGCACCATGACACGTACTGAAAATACAAGTATTTCTTACCATGTACATGTATCATTTCCTTCGAGCCACCGGTTATTTTCAAGAGTTTACAATAAATAAATGGCAAATCACAATTTGATGTACTGAAATCCCCAGTCATTTTTACTTCGCGCATTTTCTTTTTCATCCTTTCGGAAACATGTGCGCGTATTTGCAACGAAAGAATGTTCAAAGTCGACCCAAATGAAAGCGACAACGTTTAAATCCTATTGGCAAATTGAGTAAAATATGTTGTCAGTGCCCTCACGACAGCATTGCCAGCAAAAAAATTGTTGATTCGGTTTATCAAACGACCTGAACTCATTTTTTTGGATAACAGAATTACACTTTATTGCTGTGAATGATATCATATTTTTGTATGTGCGCACAGTATCATATTAAGGCAGGTCACGAATACAGTTGACTTGTATACTGGGGTTTTGATGTCTGGAAACTCGGCGTTATATACGATACACGGTGTGGACAAGTTAAGAAGAAAAAAGAAGATTCAATTCGTTTGAATCACACGTTCGGCTTAGAGCAGAATATTTGATCTTTAGCACAGCTCCCTAGATGTCCTGTGAACCATGTGGCATATGGACGATAACTAACTTTGTTTCTAATAGATTTAGATTTCGCCTGTATCATACACGGAATCGGGTTATTTCTACAGCCTTGTGTGTCAAAGTTAGGTGCATGCGGCTTTCTGTACGTCTCTCACGAGCGGGCATTGTTGTCGTCGCCTCTCCGTCTTTGTGTGGTGCAAGAATCGGTCCTTTTAGCGATCTTTTCGAGTCGACCGACTTGTGGCAATACGCAGTACCCCGGAGGAGGGACCGAGTAGCCGCATACACACAAGCACTGCTGCGGCGTTGTTTAGAAGTCACCACAACGGGAGTGTTTTCACCCTAGAAAACTGTAACGTTCTTGAACAACAAGCGACGTATTCTTCCAGATGTTTTACCACTTGCCGATGATTTGCACTGACTTCCCCGTCTATCCGCCGATCACAGAGAGCCCGGACGGGGCCTTCAAGAAGCCGAAGCCGAGTGAGGGCGCAGGGCTCGGGCGGGACACGGCCACCACCCCGCCCAACCCCGCCATCCCGCCGACTCCCGCCCGCCGCCGCCACCGGACCACCTTCACGCAGGAGCAGCTGGCCCAGCTGGAGGAGGCCTTCAGTAAGAGCCACTACCCCGACATCTATGTCCGAGAGGAGCTGGCCAGAGCCACCAAACTGAACGAGGCAAGAATCCAGGTACACATACAGAATTTACGTACATTCTTACAATCATGTGGAAAACAGAGAAAGTTTTATTGAAAATAGAACTAAAGCGACGCCTCGAACTTTATCCTGTAGTATTTTCAGCATGATAAATCATCTGCTTTCAAGCAATTTTGTGCAGAATCATCCTAGCATTTACGTTGTGTGTCTTTGCAATTGACTGTAAGTTTCTGTAAATGGTGAAGCGTTAGTCATGAAAATAACTTTTTTGTCTATTGTTTCTGCGCTGTTTTTTTTTAGCTCTAGAAGTGAATTTTAGATCGTAGATGGCTGTTTGTATCCTTGTAGAGTTTTTCACATATCCTGCTGTAGCGTCGTTTAAGCCATGGTGAACATTGCCCGATTAAAACGTGCCCGGCTTGTTATTCAGTCCTGTTGATGTCGGTTGTTCGTCGGTCAAAAGTCGGGCTGCCTGGCCACCCACAGCGGAACAATATAGAACTCCATTGTTCAGAACACCGACTTCAACATGCGCGGATGAATGTAGGACATGTGTTATAGGTTTTACCGGACTTTGAGATTAAGATGTCTACATATTGAAGGGCTGTATGTTTACCGCTGTATCAAGTACGGTACAGTGTCAGCCGCTTTCAGTTGGGCGGCAGCGCAGTAACTGTATACGGTGGCCCGCTAGTTTTTCTCTGCCTTTTGCGAGCGCGTTGTTCGAGCAAGCCGGTAACAAATCTACGGGGTTACATTTCTTTTTGTGCGTCAACAATTGACAAATACCATCATCAACTTCACAATGAATAACTTCCATGAGTTAAAATAGCGTACGTATTAAAATGTATGTGTATATCTTTAATTTTTTTAACACCCCATTTTTACAGTACGGACTGGAGCGAAACCTTGGATGAATACGTTTCTTGTTCACCATGTGACTTGTGGAGGGTTCGCTGCTAATTCTTTTCCCGGTTGCACCAGTAATTTTGTGGAAGTAAAGAATGATCTTGCAACATTTCCCTGTGAGAAGAACAGATGTTATAAGAGAAGAAAAAGAAAAAAGGGGAACACCAGTCGAGTTCATCTGTCGGAAAACTGAGCTGAGATTATTGTTCCTTCCTCCCGCGCCAAACGAGGATTCCTGTGCATGACTAATCCTTGTCGGGGGAAATCTGAAATCTCGGCGGGCTTTAGGTATTGTTTTTCTTTGCCGCTGAGTAATAATGGTAGGTTTACTAACAGTTCAATGATCCCGAACTGATTGCCGTTACTTCCACATCAGCGGTCGCCGGAATATGTCTATGGCTTTTTTTCTGCCAGAGGATAATGTTAACATTTTTTTCTCTCTCCACATCATCAAAAACGTTTTAGTAGTATACGACAATGAAGATTCGAGGAAAACATCCACGGTTGAGGCAGTATATAAACGTGTGTTTCTATCTGTTGTCTTGTGTTTGTGCGAAAGTGTGAGGGATTTTCTGACAGATGGACGGAGGTCCCAGTGCAGTCCTGTAGCGAAGCGCTCCTCCCTCCTAGTTAACTCTTAGGGAAGGCAGAAGAATAGAACCACACAAGAACTGAACACGACCGTAGGCTTGAATGGAACTGTCGGTGTTCGGGGATAAAGACATCGTCCAGCCAAGAAGCTCCTTGGTTCAGCCTTTCCGCAATGCCGATGCTTTGAGAAAAATTCGTTTCCAAACCGGGATTTTTAAGTCTTTTTACAAAATCTTTAGTGTTCATGTGAAGAAAAATTCGCGGTAGATAATATGTTTTATGTGATTATTTTTTCACTGGGTAAAATTGTTTCCAAAACGGGATTTTTATTAATTTCCAATTAGTTCGTGTGAAAAAAATTCGCGGTAGATAATCTGTTTTTGGTGGGGTTTTTTTTCACTGGGAAAAATTCGTTTCCAAAACGGGATTTTTCATTTCCAAAATCTTTAGTGTTCGTGCAAAAAATTTTCGCGGTAGATAATCTGTTTTGGGTGATTATTATTTTTCACTGGGAAAAATTCCTAAATCTTTAGTGATCGGGTGACAAATTCTCGCAGTAGATAATGCGCATTTCTTTTATGATTATGATTTTTGGGACTGGGTATATAACACTTCACCATCTGCGTTGTCCTGTGTGTTTCACAGCGACAATGGTGCGCTTTATCTAAGTCCTGTTAAATTAAGTTTTCTCGGGCGAGAATGCCCGTTTGATATCGCGGCTTGTCGTGTGAATCCGCGACGCGTTAAGGCAGTTGTCGTGTTGAAAAGATGGGCTTTTCCACCTGTCTAGGCCCTGCGCCGTGACATGGTAAGGAACCAACTGACAGATTTCACATCTGACTTCAGCTATCGCCTCCCGTGACGGCATCAGCTCACGGTTGACTGTGCGGTAACACTGAGACAAGTAGATCGTCTGTCGGCAGGTGCGTTTAGCGGTTTTCCCGCTCATATTTATGAGATGCTCGCTAGGTCTCATTAATAGGGCTGAATTGGGTTTTTATTGGGAGAATAATTCAATAAAGACCCATTTCAATCCAAATAAAGATTTGAATTGAGGATCGAAGTCCGTGGCTCGTTGAAAGCTCAGGTGGCATACGTGCGTGTGCCGGCGGGCTCTGGGGCGTCAGCCTGCGGAGGCCTCGACAAGAATGGACCGGGCGCGCTGTGTCGGCTTTGTGGATTCTATGCACGCGTCCAGACACATTGTAACTCTTTCAAACCGTGCCTTTAAAAGCGCCGAGAAAATTGAAGTGGTTTGGGAAGTGCGAGAGAGCAGCGAGGGAGCAGGGAACAATAGTCTGGTAATGAAAGGTCCATTAGCGACCACTTCTGTTGAAAGCGTTTTCCCTTCGTCACGTGACGGCATAGAGCCAGGCTTGTAGATCGATGTTGTGTTGGGGAGTGGGGGGGGGGGGCTGGATTCGTCCTTTTTAATGCGTTTGTCATCATGAATAGCGCTTCATTCTCCATGCAAGTCAGCAAATCCGGCAAATGGAACAGAATGTCAAACCTACAACTGCGATGCACAAACGTAGAGTGTTCCATCACTCAGTACATAAATATAACGTACTCAGTGTCTCCAACGTTTTTCATCAATTCCTCCACAGCCCCCCGATTCGAACCCTGTAACCCCGCTCAAATTCAATCCGACGATTAACTTTTGGAAGAATTATGTCGGAGAATATTTACAAAATTGAATTCTGAGAGGTCGGGGCGCGAAATTGAGCCCTGATTTAGCCTAGTGTACGACGTTAGACTTGAAGCGGGTTATTCTGGTAAAGCACGGAACAAACTTTGTGTAGCGTCTATCTTTGTGTCCTGAAAACTTGTTTGCTGAGCTCATAGCCAGTAATAACATGAGTGTTTACGTAGATTCTATCATGAATGATATTGAGAAGTGTACCCCGCCCTAGCAGATTTTAAGTTATGTCCTTTTCGCTACACCACGAAGTCGAAGACTTGAAGGGATTTGGATGTCGATATACGAGTATATGTGACTTGCATATATGCAGGAAAAGACAGGAGTAGTGTCAATGAATTTGTGTCTGTTTATCCTACCTAGTTATAAAATTTCAGTTAGAGAAGTAGCCGTAGATTTACTGTGTAATATTGGCTATTGTCGCGATTCTATTCAAACGGGACTTCAATTTTTTTGCATCGAAAGCCCAAAGACCTAAACAGCGAGAGCACTGCCAATAAAATGTGCGTCGGCCTATGTGCTAGCTAGCAAAAACACATACATTCTGGAAATTCAGACATACAAGCGGTCGTATAGATTTACTGTGTAATATTGACTGTTGTCGCGATTTCATTTGAATCAGACTAAAATGTTTGCATCGCGAGCACAATTATGATTTCGACACACTTTTTTTCTAAAAAATGTGTTTTGAATGTCATTCCCTTGGTGACACACTGTTATTACCTACGAAGTGAAGGCCAACTTAAGATGGCGAGTTGTAGTAACTATCCTCTAAGTCATGAATTAAGAATGGAGCGATGTCACGCAGGCGAGCGGAGACCTATATTGACCTCTCGGGGTTTGGGACGGCCCCGGCCCGACAGCTAGATGAGGCCTGTACGGTCCCCCGGGTGGCAGGCCGTGATTGTGGGGGCGGAGAACCCGCTAGTGATGAAAGTCAGGACTGACAGTTCTGTTATCAGGGGTGTTGAGCTGTGCTCAGCGCGTCTTTTCTATGCTTTCAAAGCGCGCACACAAAGCGATAAAACTATATTTTCAAACGTCATCAATTTTCAAAGTCATTTCATTTGGTAGGTTGAATCAACACTACCCAATAGTATACTGATATCTGTGAGGCAAACACATATATATCGTTTTTTTTTATATCTTGATCAACTCTGTCAGTATTTATGTATTTGTTTCACTTGTTCATTGATTAATTATTGTACATGATAACTCGTGCTTTGCTTGCTTGTATTACGTATTGTCTGGTGGCGACATGAATATAATAAGTGTAACTTGAGTGTGTCGCCACCACGTCTTGTCACTGTATTTCAATAAAAAAACATATATATTAAATGCGATGTCACTGACGGAAAACTATTGCTTGCTTCGTATGGTAGGCTCGTTATAGCTATTTTTATGGTGGTAACAAAAATAAAGGGACTCCTAATGTGGCTTGTTTCGGGGCTATTTCACAAGCTTCAAGTATGAAATGATGTCGAAAATGTGCTAAGAAATAACCGTATATGTCAATATCAGATTTTCCCATCCAGAATATTATTTTGCCCATCTGAAATTGGATTGGATGCCTTTAAAATCTGTGTCACACTAGTGCACGCAGAGAACACTTTGTGTTCAGGAAACTATTCCACTGGGCTGTACTCTGATTTTGTCATCAGGTATCATATTGAATCTATGAGTCAAAGTATACAATGCAGCGCGCACTGAAGTAGGAAATCACGAATCTTGTAGTGTAATAGGCGTATTGTAATCGGAGCCATGATACCCAGAGTTAAAAGTCGAGCCGAATCGACGATGAAGTGAAATATTTTATGCTGCAGCAATCATTCTACTAACATAAAGTATAATAATAATGATAGTAATAATAATGATAATAATAAATGATTTATTGGTCATCACCCGTGCAATCGCAGTCTTTTGTAGCACTGGCACTGAATTGATGCAGGGTTTACAGTCACATAATACACATGATACATATAGCATATTTGCTCCACACACACTTTTGTGGAACTGTCGCAAGGGTCTGTGCGAATGGCAATAAAATATACACAGTACATAACTGAATTCGAAGAAAGGAGGTAGCCTCTACCAGGCTTCAGAAGCGGCTGGACAAAGCGGCAAACTGTACTCCTTTAGCAACTTCCTTGTATATTTTTCCAATTGTTTTACTCTTCCAACCGCCTCTGAAGCCTGGTACGAGATTGCAGGCACACTAGTCAATCTTGACATCGTGTTTGAAAACTACCCGTTGATATAACGTATAATTGATGCAAATTTTTAAAACACTTCAGAGAATATTACGGTGCATTAGAATTGATTTCATGAAGTTTTCTTTAATTGTAAAGTTTATGAAGTTCAAAGAAAGAACAACCTTACAACATTAAGGATGCGTGGGGAGCAGTTTTAGAAGTTTAACCGGGAACTACTTAGTTGAAGCATGGGTTCAGGTTATGGCTTATTTTTGACGTGTTTTCTTCTCTGTACTGGTATTTTTAACTCTCCAAGCAGAGTTTCGGGTTATATTTGAGGTGTTTTTATGCATTTTTATTGATATATTCGGGGCCCAAGATTGATATATTTTACGCCATCCAAACATATTCACTAAAACCCCTGCCTTTGTCCACATAGTGTTCAGAAACACTGCTACACTTTCTAACACCCTTTGTACTGTATGTTGACTGATCCCCCTTCTCAATAGCGTTTTCGAGTAATCATGAGGAGTAAATAGGCAATTTTGCTCGTGAATAGGACCTGGACTGTCCAGCTGCGGACAAGCTCTCGATACCGGAGCGTAAGAGCCTTACTGCTCGTGCCTGACACACGCCGTTTTTTCTCTGATATAAGCCGCTCGCAATTGTCCCTTATATCAGTGTAGGGCCTCTTCAAGACACAATGTGCTTTGTAGCCGCGGCCCAGCGTGAGGTGGGATTGAAACATTAATTTTCATTGTGATTGTTTGACACGTGCGCACGCTTATTCTGGCATTAACTCTGCAACCGGCAATTATAGAAGCGTTAGCACCAGTGCAGTTTAACCCCCGTCTTTTGTTCTAAGTGTCCGGGCGGCGGCTGTTGTGCCACATCACAGGGCAATAACGTGTACATCTGTTGTACTACTGTACATCACACATGCTTGTTTAGCTTTCTTGGGGTTTTCACAAAAGAGAAAAAACGACCATTTCAAATATGGGCTTGCAACTTCATTCTGGATGAGGAAATTTGTCTTTTATTGACATTTACTGCAATTTGTTTATCACATGTTTATCACATTTTCCTCATCATTTCATACTTGTAGTGTTTAAAATAGCCCCCCCAAAAAAGCTACGTCAGGCGTGCTTTTGTTTTTGGTACCACCAATAAATAGTTAGAACCAGCCTACAATATCAATCAAGCAACTGTTTTCCAACAACGACATCGCATTTTGTCTCATGCTATGGGATAGAGCTGATTCTCGCAACATAAAAATGGCCAGAAAATAATTAACTTTGAAAATTCAGTTTTACTGATCTGAAATCCCTTTGAGTGCCTTTAAAAGGAACTGTGTTCACCGCTGTAGATATACGTTAACAGAACGGAATCAGAAACAACATTTGCCGACGGCAGTTTCCTCACAATTTTTCAGGCTTGATTTCTCTTTGGTGGGCTGACAGAAGGCGTCCTTCAGAGTGCATCATGACAGATGCTCCGAGATTAAAGAAGTTAAAAGTGTTCGGGGGAAGCAAATACAAACGGTTAACAGATTCCGGATAAAAAAATACAAACCAGCCTGACTACATTTTAGACCTACGTGTCTGTGAAGTGTGATTGGACACACAAACTTTCATATTCCTTTGAGACTTTCTACTCTTATGATGATAGACAGTGGACATAAATGCGCAGAAAATCTTTGAAAACAAAAAATGAAAATCACACTATAATACGCGAAATTACAATTTATATAAAACATGCCATCTGGAATAGGAAATGTCTCTGTGCTGTAACAACCCTTACAATTAGTAATCAATGACAAATTGTTGTTTATCACAGTAATTCTATTCATGAAATCCGTTTGGATATGTTGGGATTTTTAGACATTTGATCATTTCTCGCCAGAACCGGACTTCCTAAAAGCACTCGGAAAGTGAAACAATACCAATTTCTTATAGTTTGATTCATTTTCATGATACTACGCATACAATTCCATACCGACACAGGAGCAATTAAATGTTTAATTTCTAATCACTATAAAAGAAGTAGGTGAAAAAAACAATCGATGTTTCCTTTCTCTGTTATTGTATGGTGCACGTGTATTCTGTGTTCTACTCTCATAGCAAAGGTTTGTTGGGAAGCGTGGCGTAACAGAAGTGAGTGCTCGGCTAAGAACCAAGAGGTCCTGGGTTCGAATCCGGCCATGCCACCGATCTTGTGCCCATGGGAAAGGGATTTAACACGACTTTACTCACTTCACTCAGGTGAAAATGAGTATTGTTCTCTGCGTTGGTGGCGGCAAGATAAGTTGAAAACTGTGCTGTTATCATGTCTTGTTTGCAATGCTGCGATAAAAAAAAAAACAGGTTTAGACTTCGGCCAATTTTTGTAGGCGTGTTGTACTGGTTATCTTTTTTTACGGAAGCCCAACATTCGGGTGGCAATTGGTAACTGTCTGGCAAATGGACACTGCCTGGACAATTTGACACTGTCTTTGCAGTCACCAAAATATCTACTTTGAGATTTTATAAACCGTGTGTCTCTACTCTGTGTGTAGGTGTGGTTCCAGAACCGCCGTGCGAAGTACCGTAAGCAGGAGAAACAGCTGTCCAAGGCCCTGTCCCCGGTCCTGCCTCCCATGGCCTCCTGTAACAACATGATGCGGGGAATCTACCAGCCTGCAGCCGGCCACAACTCTGCCGTCCGCCCGGGCAGCTACCAGTACCAACACATGTCCAACACCATCAACCCTGCCAGCTCATGTGCAAGGTAAAAACATCGTGGGGTTTCGTAACGACAGAGTGTTTGTCTCGGAACCAAGAGGTCGCGGGTTCGAACCCTGCCATGTCACCGATCTTGATAACTCAGTTGTAAATGAGTATTGCGTTGTCCTCTACGTTGGTGGCGGCATAAAAATAAGTTGAATTCAAACTTGTATTTGATCTCGAATTTGATTTTATACGAACTCTACCATCCCTTTCAGCAGTAGTAGTGGTGCTTAAAACTGTAAAAGTGGTGTGGTAGCTAAACGTTTCCATAGACACTGGAATTTGGTTTCATCTAGATATATGTCTGCTTCCCACTTTAACACATACACAGAAACTGTCCTTTTCTAGCAATAGTAGTATGTTGGCAGATTCCAACAATATGTTGGCAGATTTGTATTTTGTAAAATTGCTTTCGAGATATTGTTGGCCACCCCTGTCCTTGGTGCTGAAAAGACGGTCATTTAGAAATAATGTATATCTTCCCTGTGTTCTGTCTATGGGAAATTCCATGGCGATGGACTAAATTTGGGAAGCATTCACAAGGAATACTGTTCCATGGTGATGTAGTTCTAGGAAAGAAGCTGTCAGTGTGGAGCTTCCTCCTGAGAGATGGAATATGGAAGAAGAAAGGGTGTTTTGCTTCTGTAGTACATGTAGTAGCAAAACGTGTCCTGGTCGAGAAAGTTCGGTGTGGGGGCACAAGCGAATGAAGTTCCGCGGAGCATTTGCCGTGGAAATAGCGATAGAAGAACACCAGACTTGCAACATCACGCCTTTTTTGTGAAAGGGGCTACAAGATGGCGTACAATATAAGCCGTGAAAGTCGTTTCTAACGGTAGTTGTTGTTTTTTTCCAGGTACCCTCAGATGCAGATGGCGAGCTCGGCCTACGCGCCTCCCCCCATGGCACAGTTCTCCATGCCGCCCACCACCAACATGGGCATGCGTGTGGAGCAACACGACGACGACTGGTGAGGGCCTTTCCCCGTGACCTGTGTACTTGTAGCCTGGTGTTCAGTCTATCGTGATTTGGGCGGGCTCCCTTCGGGCCTATAGACGTTTTCCACCGCCCAGTTCAGCTAGGCTCCCCGGTAGGTTTTGCAAACTGCACGGGCGTAAAACTCCTATCGGGGAGCCTAGTTTAACTGGGCGGTGAGAAACGTCTGAAGGTCCGAAGACAGCCCGCCCAAACCTCGATAGGCTGGGCACCAGGCGAGTGTATACGTATATGAAGGGCGAACGTGGTTTTTGCATGTAACTGAAAATGCATAGTATAGTCAGACAGTAGAAAAGTACACGTCCGTTTGGTATCTCTTTCTAAAGTTAAGAGTCGGTGCAGCATGACTGTAGATGCGTCAAGTACACGATCGAATTTAACAAATAAAGCCCATACCTGTCAATTGGCTTTTGTATAGTATCCATTGACACAGTGTAGCCACAAAGGCATTGCACTTGCCTGTACGTACATGTAGGGATAGCAGGCTTTCTATTGGGGGCAGACATTCTTCATCCTCCCACGCCAGGGGTGCTTCCTTACGAGTTCGGAGCATTTGCCGCGGGATAGCTCTGCCGTGGGAGAATGGCATTCTTATGTATGAAGAGAAATTTTCCAGCAAAATACTAGTGTTTACTATGTACACATAGTATGTAGGAGACCTCTCATATGTTATGTTGACTGAAGATGTCTTTCTCCTTGTCTTTAGGTATAACAAAAGCCTGACCGCGGCGCTCAGAATGAATCCGTCCCACCATCCCAACCTGTCGGCGCCAGTGCTGCAATACCAAACGTAAGCCACAGGTGGCGCGGAAGATAGGTGTGTACCGTTGGGCGCACCTCCCTATGTTGCATTGAATAGTTAGTGGGCAGGGCACCGGAATTTATTTATTGTCGGTGTAGCGTATTGAAGCTTACCATACATGATGAAACGAAACCTTATATTTCATATCACTGCCTAATAAGAAGATTTAGGTTGAAGAAGGTTAGATTTCCCAGGTACTTGTAATATACGGACAAGAAAACTGTTACTCATGCAACTGAATAGATTTTAAAATTGCCATGCACGTTTCAAGTAGCATCCACTACTTTTCATCAGTGACTAGCAGAATATGTAGTTGTCAGATATACTATCCAAAAACTACGAATTGAGATTTCGCACAATCTTTTATGCGGAGGTTTAAAAACAGCAGTGCTCAACTCAATATAGTTCAACTTTTCTAAAAGTTCTTATTTTGCAAAATGACAAGTCGTAGACGTATCCAAGAAATCGTTTTCAAAGTTTTTACAGTGATTGCTATAACCTTGGCACTGAACAATGTCTAAACATGTTTTCTTTTTCTTTTCCAGGTCTCCAGAACGATTCCTCACCACTCACAGGTCGTCTCTATTCGCCTAACCCCATCATCATATTCTGACATTTAAAAAAAGAAGAATCGTTATTCTCTGTAGCCTACGTTGAACGTAAAGAAAGATTGTGTTAACAAAGCTCATTCAAAGAGTTAGTGAAAAAGACTCGGGACTACTACGATTATGTTTAGTCACTCTATGATATTCGCTTTCCAGATTTGGCACTGAGATCTAATAAAAAATATCACGTCAGTCCGTCTCTGCTTTGTCCACTGGCAAAGTGATGTGAGGAATTTTGCATGGCTAAAGTCCCTGTCACACATAGCCCGAATATGGCCTCCCGAACACTACTGAATTATCCACAACCATGGTTGGGAGTAGGTTGGGACAAAGTAGGTTGTGGTTGGCTCGAGTTGGCTACTGGTCGGCTGGGCCAGCTGAAGTTCGGTCATAATTCAATTGGTCAGCAGTGTTTGGGGCGTTGTTTGTCTAAAATTTAACTCAATTTTTATTCGATTCGTATTGAAATGTAATCGTGGCCTAAATATGGCCAGACTGCTCCCGAACTTAAGCCAACCTTGGTTGGTAGTTGGGGGAAGATTCTGAATGTGTGGCAGGGGGTTTATAGCTCAGTGTATTTGAGTGAATCAAGACATACACTGACATGTCGACGCCCGTGCTGCAATACCAAACGTAATCCACAGGTGGCGCAGGCGATAGGCTTATACCGTTGAATGGACGAAAAAAAAAACATTGAGGAAAGGTCATGTATATGAGATGTGTATATGTAGTAATGTATACTGCGCGCTGCAGGAAGTTGTCCTAGGAAAATGCGGATATTTTTGTATCAATGTTTCTGATTGATGTTTGTTTTTTTGTTGATGGAACTCGACTCCTAGAAAAAAAGGAAAATAGAGGGACGAGTTTGTGCCAAATATAAGTATCTTTGTGGACACTTTTTTTGTGGTCAAATACTTTGCAAGCGTTTTTATCAGTCTATGTCTTTGTCCAAATCTATTATGAGTGAACTCGAATTGAAACAGTGTGTATATGGTATTCTCAAGTTCCGTTATATCGATGATTGACTTATTTTCTGAGTTGTGACATGGAAACTTTGGTATGTATATGCTGTGATTTTTTCTTTCCAAGATATTTATGAAGTGTGAATAATGTCCCTGTGTGTTTGAGTGGCTGCAAACTTGTACCCATGCACTGGCTTCTGCGTCTTTTGAGGAAAATAATGCTCTTTTGCGATTTCATAAACTCTACAAAATTCACAACCTCAGAGTACATTTGTAAGAGGCGCTTGATATGTCACATGAGACTGTAAGATATTGCCTTACTCTGTATGACAATTTAAAGCTTACTGCATAAGGGGATGTCAAATAATGCCTCCATCCAACTGTGACAATTCCTTGTTGTTGTGTCGTAAAAATGATCTTAAAGGGGCATTGTGTAACATTTTTGCACCAAAAATTGAAATATTATAATTGAAAAATCTTCCTGTGATCATAATTTACTTCCATATTCCAACATATTTGTACAATTATCTCAGATTTCTGACATGTATGGTTGGCACTAAAGCAGCCCACACGAGGCGCACTCAGTTTGTGGTACCACCACAAAATACCAGAATGTAAACAAACATGGCTGACAGCTATGTTTTCAGCTTTTAAACACACTTGTAAGGCTTCACATTTAAATTTTGGCACTTCCAAATCCCGAATGACAATTACATTTGCAATGGAGAAGGTTGATTCAACTTACGTTGTGAAAAAATTGCCAGAAAATTTGATTGCTTTTCTTTTGCGTTGTCCTGATGTTACATAATGCAGCTTTAAGCATGTACATGTAGTTGTCCCACTGACAATGCGATTGTTCTTGTTATACCGTCATACGGCATTGTTCAGCGCCTATTCCAAAGAGAAGTTTTGTCCTAAGAATTTCTATGTGTGCTGCGATCTTCAAACTCTTTTGATTGTTTTCTATATGACCAATGGTAAGAAATACTATGAGTAATGAATGAACAAGTGATGTGGCCAATGTGTGTGTAATGGAATAAAGTGTGCATCGGATAAAGTAAGATTTCTGTGTATTTTTTGTACAAGAATACAAATCCAGCTGTAAATTTAAAGGTATAACAGGATCAATTTCCACCATAACTAACATTATCATATAGCCACAATTTGTATTGATAATAACGCCATAACATCATAGACTGTATGACAACTTGTGGATAATTATCATAAGTGGTCAGTTATTAAAATAATTGACCACTTGCCCATACCATTATGCAGGGGGAACCTATAAATGTATTTCTGTTTTCTCTCTTAAACCGTTTAACGTAAAGAGTAAAATTGTATTTCACATACTAGTATGATATGGTTATGTGTTTTATTCCCACATCAAGGAATTTCACAGAAATCTGTAGGAAAATTAACTTTTGATTTCAAAAACAGACATTTATAAAAAAAAGAGTTCTAAGCAGCTGCAATTTTGTGCATATATTTATCTTAATTGAAATATCTATTTGTTACAGGTTCAACACTTTCTAAGTACAAAAAAATGTTCTCCAGTTTTCCAGTTACAATATAATAAATCCAGTAGTCAAATTAATCGTAAAAAAAGACCAACAGAGAATATTTGGTGCAGTCCTTTACAGCCTAGGATATCATTAGTCAAATTTCATGTTTTGTTGATTTTGTTACAATGTTATTATTTACAGTGGTGAAGTAACTGAATCTCTGACACAAGAAAACTCTTGGATTGTTGGCACAAAAACAGTGTGGTAAAAAATAACTATTTGGTCCTATATAAGAACAAACTGATTGATTCAGTATCAGATTTGTACTTATTTTGTTCCTAAAGCTTTACAATTGCGAATAAACCCATATATAAATGCTAAAGAAGATTTTGTAACATACTGTTACAATATATAAGACAAAGGGAAATAATGTTATCCTCATCAAATTGCAATTACATTGTATTGAGCACGTACTTTCATGTGCACTTAGGCTTTGAATCCTGTGCCAACCTACAAATCTAACTCTTACTTGATGTCCAAAAGGACAAGGACAATCATAAGAACTATTTATTGCCATCTGGTATCTCTTTAAAATGTCACTGGAAAATTCCCCGCCTCTTCTGGTCTACATTCTGTTTGATTTACATAAAAGCAATGATAGAGTGTAATGTATCATATCATTTGTGATTGCCAAAAAAAACAATGCACAGTTGGTAACTTGATATTTAATGATAGCCTGGCTACCAGACCTGTTTTAGGTCCCAAGTCCTCACTGCAATTTATTTCTGTTCTTTCTTTTTACGTGTACATTTGGGCTAATCAAGGAGGTCATGGTCAAAATCTATTCAAGATAAAAGGGAGCAGCCAGAATACTAGTAGTTTGAAATTCTGACATATAGAGTTTGTGCAATAAATTCAAACGTTACAAAAAGTTAGCCTGGTTACCAAACCTATTATAGCTCCCGAGCCCTACATCCTCTCTGCAAATAGTGGATAGGCTAACAAAATGTATAAGGGGGGTTTGATGACTAGGTTACTGAACTAACTAAGGTGTGTCTTTTGTACGGGTATTGTATAACCAGTAAACCTGCCCTTGGGCAAAAGCAGCAGCATCTTTTGTAAGTGACAACAGCTGGTCATTTGTAGGGAGGGGGGAGATCACATCGGGTGTATCTTTTATTTTAGATTAAAGGTACCCAATGCAATTTCAGGGTGCCAAAAACAACCATATGCTACGTGAGGAGTCCCATCATTTTATGGTACCACCAATAAATTGCTAAAGCCCTACGATACAAACCAGTCTGCAATACAATAGGTTCTCTGACAGTGATATTTTTTGCCTCACACTGTCACAGATGTTGTTAGTATGCTTTAGGATAAGGTCGATTCAACTTACTACTGAACATTAAATCAATAAATTGACTTTAAAATCCAGTTTTACTGCCCTGAAATTGCTTTGGGTGCCTTTAAAGTGATGTGAAATGAAAGGGAAGTTCATAATAGAAAAATATCCTTACTGCATTGTTGAATGTTTCAAATGGAAGAGTCCTTAAAACAATGGAATCAGAACAATCTTCAAATCATTTAATACCAACATATAAAAAGGTCATTTCTTATTTCAGGCTCTCTTTCTCTCCAACTGTCTTGTCCAGTTGACCTGCTACCTTGTATAACTAAGATCATAAACATTGCATTGTATACAAGTGGGTAGACTAATATTACTAGTACCTAAGTATGGCAAGTATTGCTTTAGAGACTACAGTATCTGTAGTCCTTAGGACTCATTTGTTTGAGATGCCTTGAATTCTGCATAGTCGATGAACCCGTCCCTGTTCCTGTCGTCGTCTCGTAAGATCTGGTCGATGGTGGATGTGATCTCCTCTTCGCTGAGCTGTACGCCGTCGTGGCCCTTGTCGTGGTCCTCGTCGTGGAAGTGCGTCATGGCGGACACCAGCTCAATGCCGTCCAGTCGGTTGTTCTTGTCGTAGTCGTGCTGGGTGAAGTAGTGGAACTGTAGCTCCTCTTCAGACATCTCGGCTGTAGACTTCCCGACTAAAGGGTCCAGGTGTTCCTTGATGTGACTACAGGGACAAAAATATACAGAATTTAATTATGTCACAGTTTGTTTACCTATTCTAAAGAACATTCTTTAATGGTCAGTTAAAGAATAAAGATCATTTCAAAGTTTTGAAAGTCAGGTATGTTTGATTTTTGCTGCGTCTAGGTTTCTTGACACAGCATTACATGCCGTAATAGGTGATTTAGTTGTTAGGCTATTAAGGCTAACGCTACACAAACATATGCACCCCTGTACAATATAAATGTCGATTGACCGGCATTCATTGCAGTAAACAAACTGTGACGTATTAATGTGATAGGTCCATTGGAACCTTTTGGCCTGGTGGTTAGAGTTCTATTCTTAGCGTCCCGGGAGCCAGGTGCATTTGTGTTTCTTCTGCCCCTGGTGTTTCAGATTCTAAGATTCGTGAAAAATTTTGAAAGGAAAGGGGGAGCAGTGCATTACAGTGGGGATTCAAGTGCTGGCAACTGCGTCATCTGACGGGTCTGTACCTTTTGGCCTAATGCTTAGTACATTGCCTTCATATGCTGGCTGCCGGGGTTCTGCAAGCATTCAATTCCTGGTGTCCCGGGAGCCATGGTAGACTGCTGAATTTAAACCTTTAATTTAAAGCAGCCGGCTACAATTAAAGGTGAATTAAAATGGCTAACTATGCCTCACAGAAAACTGCACAATTTTCTTATTCATTTGAGACTGAAACAAGGGAATTTGTGTAGCCTTTTCATACGAAGTTAGAATTATTATGATGTGAAGACTTACTCCAAATCTTGTACATGGTCTCTGCTGCGTAGTGGGTTTGGTGCCTCTCGCGGTTGTTGCCCGGTGGTGCCGGGATCAGGTAAGCTGCCCTGGTGGAAGGCGGGCTGAGCCCCGGGCTGGGCCGGCACGGCTGCCTGACCGTGGGCGGCACGTGAGGCCGGCTGCCCCGCCTGGCCTGGCTGGGCGTGCGCTGCCTGAGCACCTGGCGGGTGAGGAATGTCCGGCTGTAGTTGTTGCTGTTGCTGCTGCATCTGAACAGGGTCGCCCTGGCCCTGACATGCTGGTAAGATGAAGAAAGAACAAACTGCGACAAACACGAGTCCACACTGCATTGTTGTGGCTTGAAGTTAAACCCCTGGATCAAAAATGTCGTCTGTTGTGGGAGGGGGGCGCACCGGTCAGGCCGCTAGACGGGACACTCGAGACAGTTTAAAAGCTGGTTCAACGCTAATCCTTCTTCTGATTGAGCAAATTTTAGTTCTGCAACATAAGAGATAACCTGGGCCGTGAAAATTCACTTGGAAAGCTCAGTAAAATGTCCGGAAAAACTCGGACCAAAAGTCACACGGAAGTACACGTCTGGTTACGGCTTCATTTAAGTTGTCCTGAGTATGCAAATGAGGGCGTTCACATGTAAGACATTACACAGCGGTCCCACACGTATGCACCCCTAACTATTCTTGCACATCCTCACATATTCCCACTAATCCTTCCCTATCCTTACACATCCTCACACACCCTCTGCTATCCTTACACATCCTCTCCCATCCTCCTCTATCCTTACACATCCTCACACATCCTAACCAATCCTCCCCAATCCTTACACATCCTTAG
>NW_017804172.1:29453-34575 GCF_001625305.1 Branchiostoma belcheri | reverse complement strand
AATTAATCAATGACGCATTTTTTAAATCACGAATAACAGAGGGAACGGGATGCATCGTTCTCTCACCACTTTCTAAAATCCCAGAGCCATCTCCCCCCAAACTGACCAGTTTCATTCATTTCACTTTTAAAATCAATGGCATGATGCCAGCCATCATTGGATTATGTCCGTGATTGGTAGATCCTTTGTAGCGTCAATAATTGCTGTATCTAGAAAGACCAACAGTTTCTCCCGACCAAATACAACATAGGGCACAATACTCCATTGCCCTCCCCAAGGCAATAATGGACTGTTCCAATCTCACGAACGAGAACATTCCAAAATAGCTTCGCCCAAAAGTGAACTACGGCATCGCCAAGTTACCCCTGTCTGAAATAGAGCATTCTCATGTACGCATGTGCAATGACCCAGACTTAGCCAGATGCACCGCTCTGTATGCCTTTACTAACCCTCTCCAGAATTGCAAGTTAACTTAAACTCTGTTGCTAAAGCTTAAGCTTTTCATGTCTTGTTCTCGATGACGTCGAAGCAAAATATAGAGTGGTATGTGGAATGCGTACATGGAACTGAAATTCTGCAAATTATCTTTTTTCGATTGTTTAGTCTATGTCCATTTGTCCAATCTTCAGTATGCTGGGTTGCCCATTAAATATAGAAGAACTTCACTGCACGACTATTGTACACGGTACAATGTATGGTGACGACTATTGAACATAGTACATAAAAAGAAAGGTGTATAGAATAAATTTAACATATTAATTCCTTAACACCCAGATCTAACAACAGTATACAATCAAATAGCCTAAGGGCTAATAAAGTTTTTACCATGTCTGCTAATCCAGTTCGAAATATTACGCCAATGCTATATTCAGTTTTCAACAACCTAGTTAAAAATATACACAGGAATCTGCCCCACAAACGTTTAAAGGAAGGAAGAATGACCTCTAGCTCTCATAGAAAGTAGAACATTTTCCTTACTATATATTGTAAGAATCGATCTCCAGACATACGATGTAAAAAAAAAAAACTTGTGTGCGTCGCTCAATATATGGATTTGCCGGATTCACTCCCACTGAAAATCCGCAACGTTTGTCCACAACATGATCTTGTCTTTTCTGACAACGTCAAGCATCACAAACATAACGTCTGATGCATATTCTATCAAGATTTTGTGATGTTTATCTTTGTGTAGAATTCTGTAGTTGTGTCGTTATCACCCTCCTGACCCCTATGACAGTAGAGCTTCAGATCGTGACTGCAAAACAAACATGTTACAGACGTACCTTTACCTGGCTGGTACTGTAATTATATATAATTATAGCCTGTGGGGAAAAGACAATAGTCCGTGTGAGCTCAAACCTAAACTTAGAAGCATCTAGTTCAACCGCTGTTCCAATCACTACTGCACAGCGGTGAAGAAGTGTAAAATGGACTCCCGACATTTAATGAGGTTTTAAGACTAACGAGCCAAGATCTGCCAACCATCCATACTGTGGTGAGTCTTCCTATTGTTGCTCAACTATCCTACATTGTCATTGACGCGCCTTTGGTTCATTGTACAAGGGAAAAGATGTTGTAACAGTTGTGAGGGCAAATATGATTCCTGCGTCACATCAAAATGGCGGCGAGAAAAATGTCTGCCAAGGGGCGTTCGGCCTTACCAAGCTACTGTACCAGGGGCACAACTTGAACTTTTACACCGTGTATTATGTACCATGTATGTAAAAAAACTATGTGTGTAAATTTATTGGGGATTCAAATTATGTAAACTCATTTTTTTTAAATTTCTGTCTGACTCTCACCTCTTCCCTCATGACCTCAATGAAAAGCGGCCTGCAGGCTGATTTTAGCTTCTCAGGAATATTCAACAGTCCAAATAAAAGCAGTTATCACAAAATATGAAGTCCTGACCAATCGAATCACCAAGTCTCAAATCATCATGGTCATTACTAGCAGGCGAAGCGCTTTTGAAAATTGTCAGTGTTACATAGTTGACAGCTCACATACCCTTTAACATGTGACACCATTGAAAAAGCCTTGAAAACACACAGAATGTTTGTTCTCTTTGCAGGAGCTACTAGCCGTTCCTCATCTTCGGTGAAGTGATCGGCACTACCCTACTTTCAAGAGGAAATACCTTTCTTCAACATAACAGGCAAGGTTGGTGAATTCTGTCAACCGTTAATAATGATGAATAATCTACAGGACTTCATGCTATTTTCTCCTGTTAAATTGTCATAGATTGATTTAACTTTACGAATACTAGTGCGATGCCTTTTTGTACTTCCCTTGCTGTGGCAAATGCCATGCATGAAATTTGACAAGCTATGCATGTAAAATGTAGCTGTGAAAAGTATGCTTCTCTGCAGGCATTCAGGCTGATAAGTAGTTGCCTTCGGACACAGTAACATGTACAAATGTAGTCCAATTCCCAACACCAGAGTTTGTGTACGTCGGAAAGAAAAAAAAAACTCTCATAAAACCACCTGTCTGATCGCACCGGCTCTGTCCATGTGAAATTATGAATTAATCAATGACGCATTTTTAAATCACGAATAACAGAGGGAACGGGATGCATCGTTCTTTCACCACTTTCTAAAATCCCCGAGCCAACTTCATCCCAACTGACCAATTTCATTCATTTCATTTTTATCATCAATGGCATGATGCTAGCCATCAGTGGATTATGTCCGTGAAGGTAACAACATGTTACAAACGTACCTTTACCTGGCTGGTACAGTAATGATATATAATTATAGCCTGTGGGCCATAAGACAATAGGCAGTATGAGCTCACGTCTAAACTTAGACGCACCTTGTTCAATCACTATTCCAACCACACAATAGTGAAGAACAGTGTAAAATGGACTACCTACATTTAATGAAGTTTTTAGACTAAAAAGACAAAATCTGCCAACCATCCATACTGTGGTGAGTCTTCCTATTGTTGCTCAGCTATCCTACATCTTTGACGCGCCTTTGGTTCATTGTACAAGGGAAAAGGTGTTAGAATAGTTGGGAGGGCAAGACACGATTCGTGGTGCGTCACATCAAAATAGAGGCTTGAAAATGTCGGCCGAGGGGCGTTCAACGCGTTCTTGGCCTAACCAAGCTACGAGGGGCAAAACTTGAACTTTCGCACCATGTACTTTGTACCATATGTAAAACAAAAACCTGTGTATAGATTTTTCAGGACTTTGAATGATGTAAACTCTATCTTTATATTTTTGCCTGACCCTGACCTCTTCCTTCATGACCTCAATGAAAAGCGGCCTACAGGCTGATTTGAGCTTCTCACGAATACACAGTAATAAACGATTCAAACAAAAGCAACTATGAATCCTTGAAAAAACAAAATGTTTGTTCTCTTTGCAGGAGCTACTAGCCGTTCCTCATCTTTGTTGAAGTGATCTGCACCACCCTACATTCAAGAAGAAATATAATTCTTCAACAGGCAAGGTTGGTGAATTCTGTCAACCGTTAGTAATGATGATAAATAATCTCCAGGACTTCATGCTCTTTTCTGCAGTTTTAAATTGTCATAGATTGATTTGACTTGACGAAGACTAGTGCAATGCCTTTCTGTACTTGCCTTGCTGTGGCAAATGCCATGCATGAAATTTGACAAGCTATTCATGTGAAATGTAGCTGTGAAAAGTATGCTTCTCTACAGGCATTCAGGCTGATAATTATAAGTAGTTGCCTCCGGGCACAGTTACATGTACAAATGTAGTCCAATTCCCAACACAACAGTTCGTGTACGTCGAAAAGAAGGAAAACTGTCATTAAACCACCTGTCTGATTGCACCGGTTCTCTCCATCTGAAATTATGAATTAATCAATGCCGAATTTTTAAATCACGAATAACAGAGGGAACGGGATGCATCGTTCCTTCACCACTCTCTAAAATCCCAGAGCCCCCCCCCCAACTGACCAATTTCATTCGTTTAATTTTTATCATCAATGGCATGATGCCATCAGTGGATTATGTCCGTGATTGGTAGATCCTTTGTAACGTCAATAATTATCTTGAAAGACCAACAGTTGCTCCCGAGCAAATACAGCATAGGGCAAAATACTCCATCGCCCTCCCCATGGAAATAATGGACTGTTCAAAACTCAAGAACAAGAACATTCCAAAATATATAGCTTCGCCCAAAAGTGAACAACAGCATCGCCAAGTTATAGCTGTCTGAAATAGAGCCTTCTTATGTACGCATGTGCAAGGACCCAGACTTAGCCAGATGCACCGCTCTGTATGTCTTAACCCTATCTAGGCCGGGGGGGGGGGGGTAAAAAGTGCCCGCGCCAACTTTGATGTCACATAACATCTGAATGGCTAGGGCTAGAACGACCAAACTTGGTGACTTTTCCTAAAATATTGTTGGCAACAATTTTCTATCATTGGAATAAGATAATGATTTTTTGTGTTGCTATGGCAACGGGTTTCTGACAGGCATTTTTTGCTAAATTTAGTACTTTTTGTTTCAACAATAGAATTGTTTGGGTTTCTGTCAAGTTACTCATGGTTTCTAATATTAAAAACATCCCATATAATTTTATGTAAATTCTATTATTAAATATGCATAATTTATGCTAATTTGATGACGTCATTGGCCAAAAATCCAAGATGGCAGACCATATCATTAGGTATATACAGGTTATTTTCATTAAAAATTTCATCAATACTTCCATTTCTTTTTCCAAAAAAAGGTTTTAAAATGAAGGTGTTTAGTATGTTTACAATGTATTTTAGGCTTTATCATGAAAAAAACTATTTTTGAAAATTCAAGATTGATGATCCAAGATGGCGGATATCTTAAATATGCATGACGTCATTTTATGACGTCACCGGTGTTGCTTTGGGCAACATAAGACTTAGTACACCATAATATTCTGTCATAAACACTTTTGGTACAGTTATGTTGAATACCATTTAGTTTTCAGGGAAAAACCTATTTAGACGGTTTTGGCCAATAAAATCACATTAATGACGTCATTATGACATCATATTACGTCATAACGACATAAAAATTGTAGATGTGATATATTTTCACTAGAACTCCATTCTCTAAAAATTTGGTGGTCATACGACATACCGTTCGCGAGTTCTTAGGGGGGGG
>NW_017804172.1:19192-29433 GCF_001625305.1 Branchiostoma belcheri | reverse complement strand
GCCCCCCCCCCGGCCCCCATGTCAAAAAAAGCCCGGTCTAGGTAGGGTTAAAGTAAATAGGCCATTTCTGTTGACACAGGCAAATACCATCTGTTGCATTCCAAAATGTGTTATTCCAAATCATGTTTTGGAATGGACCACGTTTTGGAATACAACAAATATTCCACACGTTGTATTTCCGATCAAGGACCACGATTTGGATTGTTCCAAAACGGTGCCGGTGTTCTATGCAGAAGTGTCCTACCGTGCAGAAATGTCCCCCTGTCAATCTCAAGCGAGTTTCCATGGTATTTTGAAAGCTGACACCGGAAGTGGGCGTGGCCCTAAAACTACGAAGGCCCTCAGGGACAAAAGGTCAAACCGACTAAAAACATGTAGGTTGACGTTGAGAGAAGGTTGAAACGAAAAACCTAGCTAATATCAGTGATGTAAAAATCAACTTAACACTTGTTTATTATTATCTTGAAGATTATTTATCATTTAAGATAATCAATATATAAGTTCACAACAGAATAATTACAAAGATAGGCAAACCTATGAATTAAATTCAACTATCTGCGATGCCCCGTAGGTACTGAAAAAAGCTATACTTTGAATATTTATTGTAGCAAATGATTGTTACACAATGTCGGCACAGTCACCCATGGATCAAAATAATTTTTGCCCAGAAAAGTGGACTTGTCGGCCAAGTTCGGTGGGGGGACAATTCTGCATGGGGGACACTTCTGCATATAGTACCCCTATTTAGATATGTCCCCTACACAGAATATTGTTTATAATCAAATATTATAAGTTTTAAATATTTTAGATATAACGTCGGCACAGTCACCGATTGATCACAATAATATTTGCCCACAAATGTGGACTTGTCGGAAGTTCGGTGGGGGGACACTTCTGCATGGGGGACACTTCTGCACAGTACCACTATGCAGAAATGTCCCCTACACAGAATATTGTCTATATTCATATATTATAAGATATAAATCTTTTAGATATAACGTAGGCATAGTCACCGATGGATCACAATAATCTTTGCCCAAAAAACACGGCGGTCAATTTTAGGGTAAAGTTTCCAATTCTACGGAGGTGTATCAGGTTACCGGGTTCCACGCGCGGTTTCCGTGGAGCCAGTCTCAACGGTGAATATTTTGTTAAGCAATAATAAGCAGTTTTACAGGACTCTCTTGTCCAAATGTGAAAAAAGCAGCACTGCATACACCTCAAATGTTGTTGTTTTTATTACAATGCTTAAATGTGTGTGAAATCACTCGCAACGCGCCGAATGCTAATTCTAGATCAATCGACGTCAATATCCAAACAACTGATTTTTTATCGAACATGATTCTGTTCGATAAAAAGGTTGGAATATTTGGGCCCAAATTGACCATCGTGAAAGTTCGGTAGGGGGACACTTCTGCATGGGGGACACTTCTGCATGGGGGACACTTCTGCATGGGGGACACTTCTGCATGGGGGACACTTCTGCATGGGGGACACTTCTGCATGGGGGACATTCTGCATGGGTGGCACTTCTGCATGGGGGACACTTCTGCATGGGGGACACTTCTGCATGGGGGACACTTCTGCATGGGGGACATTTCTGCATAGTACGTACCCCTATGCAGAAATGTCCCCTTCATGGCATAACAAAACATTGCATGTATCTTACGTCATTAATCGTTTGGATACAACGTCGGCATAGTCACCGATGGATCACAAAAGGTTTTGCCGAGAAAAGTGGACCTGTCGGTCACGTTCGGTAGGGGGACAATTCTGCATGGGGGACATTTCTGCTTAGTACCCCTATGCAGAAATGTCCCCTTCACGGAGTATTGTCTATAATCATATATCTTAGATGATAAATCTTTTTGATATAACGTCGGCATAGTCAACGATAGATAACTATAATATTTTTTTATTCATTAAAACATGAAAACATAACAAGGGCAGTGTGACGCTGCACTCAAGTTTACAACTTATATTAACAGCACCACACAACAAAAAAGTACAATTAACATTTAAATATTCAAAGTTGAACATATCTGTGTTATAAATTGTTTTCCTACTGACCCTTTCTGGACCCCCATTCCAAATAAAGGAAAATATTTTTCTCTCATAAATTTTAAAAAAATGATTTACTTGGGGAGGGGAGCACCTGGAAAAGATTAGTAAACTGGGAAACAATTAAGCAATTTATGACAGTAATTTTTCCAAACAACGATAAACTTATTCCTTTCAAGGGGAATAATAATCTATCTAATTTTGCTAAACGGGGTTCAAAATTACAGTTAATAATGGTGTCCAAATCCTTAGGTATATGTATGCCTAAAAGGTCTACCTCCCCATCTACCCATTGAATAGGTAGACGGGAAGGTACTTTAAAATTCGTGTTTTTAAAGAACCATTTTAAGTATCTTACACTTGTCGAAATTTAAAAACAGACCCGAAAGATGGGAAAAACTTTGTAAATCATCAATAAGGGCATTAAAGGATGCTAATTTGGGGTCAAAGGGGAAATTAGTATCATCAGCATATTGAGAAAAATTACAGTGCCTTCCATGAACAGATAAACCAGTCAAGTTTTAATTGCTGCGTATCTTAATGGCCAACAGTTCTACAACAATAATAAATAAATAGGGGCTTATAGGGACAACCTTGTCTAACACCACGATATAAAGTAAAAGGATTTGATAAATAGCCATTGTTTGATACAACGCTCGTAATATTAGAGTACAAAGTTTTAACCCAAGCTATAAACTGGGGACCAAAGTTGAAAAATTCCTAGACTAATGCTTTTTCCATAAAATCCCACCTCACTGAATCAAATGCTTTCTGATAATCAGCAATAAAAACCAGACCTGGTTTATCTTCATTTTCATAATGATCAATTAAATCTAATATACGTCTAATATTATCTCCAATAAATCTTCCTTTAATAAAACCTGTTTGATCAAGATAAATCTTTTAATAAAACGTCGGCATAGTCACCCATGGATCACAATAATTTTTGCCAAGAAAAGTGGACTTGTCGGCCAAGTTCGGTGGGGGGACAATTCTGCATGGGGGACACTCCTGCATAGTACCCCTATGCAGAAATGTCCCCTTCACGGAATATTATCTATAATCAGATGTCTTAAGTGATAAATCTTTTTTAATATAACGTCGGCATAGTCACCGATGGTTCACAATTTTTTTGCCCAATATGTGGAGTTATATAAAAAACATTTATAACTTATGAGATAAGATTATAGACAATATTCCGTGAAGGGGCACAGGGTGGCAGCTGGGTGCCGGTGGCAGCTGGCTACAATACATCGAACGACTTGTTAGTTACACCTAGCATTTGTGAACACTATTTAAGCTTAGTTGGTTGAGTTTCCGCATTGCAAAACACCCTGTAAGTAGCAAAACAAAATTTTAAATTGGACATACAGATCAGAACTGACCTGCCTAGCTGCTGCTGAGCCTGGCGTGCTTCTCAGCACCACGGAAGGTTCCAAGTGTCTGCAGTACCATCTCATCAGTTAGACGCCTCCCTTCCTCGACGTTTCGCCCCTTTCTGCCTAAGACGTCTCTGGGGGGGGGGGCGTCCCTGCTCCGCTTCAGGCACTGTCGCCACTTCTCTGGGAGGACTTCCACGCCTTATCCTTTCTTCTCGGCCATAATACGAAGCTGCTTCTTTCTGCTTCTTCAGTCACCTGTCTAGTGAGCTGTGTCTGGGCTTTTCCCCTGATGTTGAAGTCCCTGCACAGACGCATGAAGGGAGCCCCTACAAACCCTCTTACACCGACTCCTACTGGGTACAGTCGCGTCTGCCAGCCTTTCTGCTTGCACTGCTGGACCAATTCATCATATCTCGGTTTCTTTCTTTCAAATGCTGCTTGTACATTCTCCTCCCACGGGATGGTTAGCTCAATGATCAGTATGGCTTTCTGATCCTCAGACCACAAAACTAGATCCGGTTTTAGGTGTCGCAGGTGGTACTCGGGAAGTGGAGTTGCCTGTCCAAGTCTGCTCTCATCTCCCACTTTCCTCTGCACAGAATACTACTTCCTGAGTTGACTGTACCAGTGACTGCTGATGGTCTTGGTTTCTGACCCTCCTTCACAAATTGGATAGCCTGAAAGGATGATGTTCTAGAGGATTCCTTTCTTACTTCCTCCAGCTTCACTGCTAGCCGTCGTAACACCTTGTTGTGTCTCCATGTGTAGCGACCTTGTTGCAGAGCAATCTTGCAGCCTGACAGAATGTTTCAAGTCGGCTTGAGCTACCCCGCACAGCTGGCAAGACTCCTCATTCCTATACCACCGAGTGAGGTTACGAGGGTTGGGGACGACGTCATACGCAGCTCTCACTAAGAAACTCAACCTGGCACTCTGTATATTCCACAGGTCAGTCCATGTGAGCCTTCTCTCGACCACACCATCCCAGTTTAACCAGGTTCCTTGTTAGCTCTGACCAGCTGCGGTCACCATCCTGCCCTCCTCCTCCATCCTTCTAACCTCTTGTGAAACCAACTGCCTCCTTTCCCTGGGGTTGGCACTCCTCCATCTCTGAGTACTCTCTCCCCACCCTAGGCCGGGTCTTCCTTTTTGCACTGTCCCTACAAAGTCCTTGTGCTTCAGTCTGCTCACAGCTTTCTCAATGGTGTCTTTCACACTCCACTTTTTTCCTGTGTCTACAACTCTGTTGCTGCTCTCACTGAAGCATCTTAGGACCCTTCCAGCTCCAGGGAAAGTCGGACCTTGTCGAGCTTAAACTCTTCTTCAATAGATGTGAGTGGAAGGCTTAACTTGTTCCTGCCAAACAAGGCAACCGTGGACAGGCATCTCGGCACTCCTAACCAACGTCGGAAATAGGAATTGGCCTTTCTGTCTATTAAGTCGACCGTAGATATAGAGATGTTGTATGTCTTAAGTGGCCATTTGAGTCTCGGAAACAGCCTGGACTGTACACACCAGATTTTCAGTCTCCCTGGTAACTCGCACTTATCAATAAGTCTCAGGCTGTTACATGCTTGGTTGACTATGTCCTGGCCTTTACCTCTGTCACTCAGACTACTTGTATACAGCCGGCCTAAACTATTGACTAGTTCTTCCTGAATGTTCGGGATTTGTTGGCCGTTTACTGAGAAAGTCCTGATATTGCTGATCACTCCTTTTCTCAGAGAAAGGCTTCTAGCCTTTCCGGGTTTAAACAAACTTCTTATTAACGGAAATAATCTGTCAACAGGGACAACTTCTTATAAACAGACACAACCTACCAATAACTTCTGCTAAGTGGGCTTGTACACTCGGCAGTGTTATTTAAAATAACCCGCCGACAGGCAAACTTGCGCTCTCCCACAAAAAGCCCGGGCAAGCCCACAGACTAGTTACCAGGCTGTACTAAACACATTCGCGATGTCATGACATATCGCGAAGGAGATTTCAACGCGAAAATAAAACCACCACCAACATTTTAAGATATTATACAGTTATTGGTATCTGTGAATTTTTAACCCGTAATAAATTAAATTAAAATGTACCAGTCAGAATACGGATGCAGTGCATTCTGTGCCCCTAACCTGAGACATTATATATTAGACAGAGTTTTAACCGAAACAGTCCCAGTAACTCAAAGAAGGTTTTACATTGTAATTTGATGTGGGAAGTAAGAGTGTAAGGCCTCTCGTTTTATCAAAAGAATAAATTCTCTGTGATTTGAAGCTGTCATGTTTCTGTTGTTACCTTCGCCAAGAAGGTTTTATTTTCAGAGGCGTTCGTGTGTGTGTGTGTGTGTGTCTGTGTGTCTGTAAACACGATACCTCGAGAAGTCTTAAATGAATTGTCTCCATACGTTGAAGGTGGGTTGGTCTTGATGAGACCTCGATACGATTAGAATTTGGGCCCCCTGGCTGCTTGTTGTGGTACTGCAGTGGAACTTCCGGTTTTGATATCTTATGATCTGGACGTGCCATGGTCACGAAATTTGTGTGGTAGGTAGGTCTTGTTCTGGGGAAGAAGCGCCGTAGGTTTGGGCCCCCTAGCGGCTAGCGATTTCATTAAAAATATTCAAAAGAGGATAACTCAAGAACCAATTAACGGATCGTCGTGATTTTGATATGTAGATAGCTAAAGTGACGCTTGAAATAATTATGCGACAAATATGCAAATTTGGATGCTACTTCATAGTACAGCTTGTGACATATGTAATTGAGAACGAGAGAAACACAGGCAGATATTGATTATGTAAATTAACAAATTTGCATAATTCATATGAAAATGTTATTATTCCATAATAGTAACTGCCTGGAGTTTCATACTTGGGGTATTTGAAGTGAAGGCGAACATCATTAAACATAACTTATTCAAATAAGGACCTCATTTGCATAATTTATGTGGAAATGCTACAATGGCATTCTTTGTAAAGGTAAGGCTGTGTTTTGGTGGAGAATATGATCAACTGATATAATTCATGAGGATCCTATTTGCATAATCAGAAGGAATAATATTAACATCATTTGGTGACGGTATGAGATCGTGAAACTCTAGTAGTGTGCTACTTCGACAGCCCGACTTGCCATGCTATACCGCATACAGCATAACATCGTCTGCACAGATGGTATTCGGGGTAAACTACAGCCTGCCCCAGTACGTGAGAGAAGGGTGCACGGCCAACAGTTTGTACAGCCAGGTGGTAGGACCCAGTACCGTATGGCCTCATTTTTGCCACGTACTGTCAAAGAATGGAACGCTCTGCCTCAGACAACGGTGGAAGCCACATCTGTTGACACCTTTGTGTCTAGGGCTTCCAAACTACATCAGTCTTAGGCTGGTGACCTCTCGCCTCCTGCAACTAAAAGTGACAGAATGATCAACTTGATGATAGCGGTCACTTCAACTGGAAGAGGAAGAGGAATTCTCATAGCTTTAGATACTATTTAGTGCATGTATTGGTGGCACTGTCTTGGCGGCACTTCATTGTCCCGTAAGAACTTCTATGTACATTTACTATATGTACTATAGTTTGTATGTGCGTGTCACCACGATAGCTCAAAAAGGGCTTACATAGATTATCTTATGTGTGGGTAGGTTTTATTGAGACGTGTACATGATTAGATTATGGCCCCCTCTAGCGGGATTTGAGGGTGCTGCATAAGAACTTCCGTTTATGATATCTCGTGTTCTGGGGAAGCTATAATCACGACTGTCGGGTTGTAGATGGTTCTTATGATAGCGACCTAAGTTCAGGCCCCTTAGCAGCTTGCTCTAAAAATCAGAAGCTGATTTGCATACTTTATGACAAAATTGTGTAACTTAGGTGCGTCCCATCATAGTAGTATTTAAAGGCACTCTATGTAGTTTTTTGCGCAAAAAATTGAAAAATTCTAATTATACTAAATTTCGGTGTTATTAGCAGTTACTATCACTTTTCAACACATTTGTGTCATTATTTCACATTTTTTTCGTATATTTTGTCCGTTCAAACAGTCCTTCTTCAGTTCCCGGTGCCACCGGTTTGCTAAGGACAACAACAACAACATACAGGGGTTGCCCCCTGGGGTGGCTAATTGGCCCGGGCATGCCAGGCTTGATAGACAGGGGCAGATGTCACAAGATATACCCTCCTTAGAAAAAACTCATATCTTTCACATGAGGTGGAATATAATTATCAACTTAGAGTATTTTGTTGGGCATGAATAAACTGTGGTCATTATCCCTTCAAAAGAGATAAAAAATCTGGTAAACGGTTAGGTATTTCAGAAACTGGTAAGCTATCAACTGACACCCCACTGGGATGTAGGTCAAACCACTAGCAGTGGACAATACCATATGTGTGGTTTGGCCAGAGGTTGAATAGAAGATCATTCACAGTTTTCTAAGCTTCTAAGGAGCAAGGATGTTGTATTTTTTGCTGTGGAGTATAATTTTGGAATACTAATGGGTTAAGCCAATGTACTATGTAAAGAAAAGAATAAAAAATAAACTTTTTGTATTGTCAAAAAACTACATAGAGTGACTTTAATTAGACATTTGACATTAAATATCAAGTAATATCAAGGTACATAAATTAGGCAAATGAACTGCACAATAAATAAGCAAATGTTATAATTCTAATAGCAAGAATTTAATACTTGTGGCATTTGGAAATAAAGGTAAATTTGTAAAAAAAATTAAAATTATATTATGTTCAAAGATATAGATAATATATTTATAGACATTCTATTTCCTCCACATCATTGCTCAATGGAATGTACATCATCAAGTTTTATTCATAAAAATCAGTGCACAAACAAGCAGTCAGTCAGCATAATAATGTAATATCTGATAAATCAACAATATAATTTTTAAAGTCTGTACATGATTGGGTGTTATTATTGTGCTTGTAGCAGCAGCAGCAGGATGCAGACGTACCACGTGACGTGCCGAGCTGCTGCAGTCGGTGTCCTCGGTCTCCTGTGGGTCGTCACGGCTGTCTTCACCTGCCCGGAGATATGTGATTGTGACTCTGGCGGGCGGGTCCGCTGTTACACATGGGGGCTCACAGACGTTCCCGCCAACATACCATCGGATACAGCTCGTCTCGATCTGCGTTACAACAACATACAGAGTCTGTCTCATGCGGATTTCTCAAATCTGACCAGTTTGAAACGCCTTTACCTGTCCAACAATTACATCTCGAGTCTCCCCGCTGGAGTTTTCTCACATCTCACCCGTCTGGAGTGGCTGTATCTATCTCATAATCATATAGCTGATCTCCCGGATGGAGTATTCTCAAATCTGACCAGTTTGGTATATCTTAACCTGAACAATAATATTAATAATATCTCGAGTCTCCCCGCTGGAGTTTTCTCACATCTCACCCGTCTGAAGTGGCTGTATTTATCTGATAATCATATAGCTGATCTCCCGGATGGAGTTTTCTCAAATCTGACCAGTTTGGAACGCCTTTACCTGTCCAACAATAACATCTCGAGTCTCCCCGCTGGAGTTTTCTCACATCTCACCCGTCTGCAGGAGCTGGATCTATCTAATAATCATATAGCTGATCTCCCGGATGGAGTATTCTCAAATCTGACCAGTTTGGAACTCCTTTACCTGTCCAACAATAACATCTCGAGTCTCCCCGCTGGAGTTTTCTCACATCTCACCGGTCTGTGGCGGCTGGATCTATCTCATAATCATATAACTGATCTCCCGGATGGAGTTTTCTCACATCTCACCCGTCTGTGGCGGCTGGATCTGTCTGATAATCATATAGCTGATCTCCCGGATGGAGTATTCTCAGATCTGACCAGTTTGGAACTCCTTTTCCTGTCCAACAATAACATCTCGAGTCTTCCTGCAGACATCAAACACCTTTCTACCCAGACATCCCTTTACATAACTGGGAACCCCTGGAGGTGTGACTGTAGTTTACAGGATATAATGACGTCGCAACGTGTGCGCGGTTCAATTAGCGATAACCCTACCTGCAGCTCCCCTCCCCACATGAAAGACGACGCGCTGACCGACGTTGTGTCAGGCAGAATTTGTAACGGTCGCGGGGTCTGCCCCACGGGAAGTACAGAGGGCACTTGTGCTTGTGACGTCGGCTGGACTGGCCCATACTGTGGCGAAGGTGAGATGTCTGTGTACATTCTTTATATGCGGTTTTAACAAGGCATAAACTCATGAAAGAAAACAACAACTATTTTATGTTCATCGAATGAGGCCAGGTTGGAACAAGGAGGTTTAATTTTAGAAATCAAATTTCTTTGATGGAAAAGTATTAAAAAGTGAAAGCGTTCGAAATTCAAAACCTCCAAATACCCTGAAACGGCACAGAAGCATCAGTGAAAGCACAAAAGTAATGATAGCGCAAATGTTCTACGTGATAATGTATAGGCAAAGGCTTAATAAACTAGTTCCTCAGACACTACATGTTGATTAAGGATAAGGTGGATGTTCTTATAATACCCGTTGAGTCAAGGATTGTATCCGTCTATTCGTCCATCAATGGATGTGCTTATATGAACCATGTACACGGGTCGAAAAGGGACGTTTATAAATTACAGGTTAAAACGGCAGGCAGAAATGATGTCACTGAAGTCTTGCTTGCTGATGCGGATCAAAAAAAGAACATAAAAACTGTGGACTATTTAAAAAAAGGCCACATGTGATGCTATGACTAGATTTTGGTAGACTAGGCTTTGATAGATGTAAGATAAAAGGTTTCCAGCCCTGGTTCACTCGGAATGGGTGTAAATTTTACGGGGG
>NW_017804172.1:8883-19051 GCF_001625305.1 Branchiostoma belcheri | reverse complement strand
AGAGTGCCAAAAAGCTTGAGTCGAACGACATGACCGCTTGCAATTTTTGTCTAAACCTCCAAAAACAACACATGTATTTACGTCTTAATTGGTATTTACGTCTTGATAAGAGTGCTGAATTGTTGGCGGCGATAACAACAGGAGTAGGGGAAGTGATAACAACATACCCAACTACTGGACGCACCTACATGAGTCAGACAGTATACCCGATACCAGAAACAAACTGTTATAATCTGTAAATAATTATTTATGTACACTATTGTTTCAATTATTGTTATTGTTTATTTTGCCTTTGTTTGAATTATTATAATAACAATTCCTTTTGTATATATGTATCATTCCATATCAATTTCATTTCATCTCAATTTATGAGTACTACTGTTTCATTATTGTTATTGTATCATTTTGCCCATGATTGAATTGTGTTGATAACAATTCCTTATGTATGTATGCCTTATTTCAATCCAATTATGTTTACTTTTGGTTAGTATAGAGGAGGAGGGCTTAGCATAAGCTAAATAAGCCTTTTCCCCCTCCTCCTGCACCTGTTTTATTCATAATTAATTTACTATGTATAATTTTTTTATTGCTGCTGTGCAAATAATAAACAAACAAATAATCCCAACACTAACTGTTGTTTAGTTCTAACGGGAATATCTTCCTGGGTCTTCTTAGTCATATATATATACATCCATTATCTATTTGTCGTCACGACTTGCAGTCACTGTTCACTTGCAGAACTTAACATTGCCCTTGGAAAGAACGCAACGCAGAGTAGCACCGACGCCTGGGATGGAGCCGAGAAGGCTGTGGATGGTGAATACAATAAGTGTGCTACCATAGGCCTGTCTGTCATAGATCTGTCATCAGCATGGTGGCAGGTGGACCTGGCAGGTTTCTACAGAGTCAGCAGGGTCAGCGTTCAGAGTTTCTCTTTTGGTAAGTTGTTTATGCACTGAAGGTTACAACTACATTTAACGCTAATGCTAGTGCCATTTGTATATCAATGACCATCTACGTCCTCACTAAATCATTGTCACCAAGCACTTAAGACTTGTACCGTTTTAAAGAAGGAACAGCTGTATGTTATAGCACCTCTGTCATTTCTTTCACTGTATCCCTTTTTAGACTGACTTTACTTTCAGCACAAAATAAGAAAAGCTCCATGCATAACTTGGTAGATGTGCGAGTATATGCCGGCCATTAATTATCCGGTTTTTATTCTGTATTCGTAAACTCTCGACATTTCTTCCGCCAAACTCTCGTGATATTTCTATGCATGTGCTGAACAGGAAGAAGTTCCTTATGTAAACTGATGACATTGTGTAATACATATTGGCATTATAATTAGCTCTATTACAGTTTTTAGGAGTTAAGGTAGTTTTTATTTCTTGTGTCTAGTTTTGTATTACTTGCTTGTACTTATTAAACGTCCCTTCTGTATTTGCAATTAGTCCTAGGCCTCGGGCATGAATTTGGAATGAACAATTATATTTATATGTATCAATTTTCTATAGAGTGTATTAGGCCCTGTAGTCAAATTGAGGACATTGTAGCAATCCTTAAAAGAAATTGATAACTTCCCCCGAAACCCAAAGTATGGAAACATGTCCACCTTTAATGGAACAGATTGATAGGCAAGCTGTGAGAAAGTCTCCTCCCGTATTATAAACGCGAGAGCTCAAACGCGCTCCATGCATGTTGTGTCCATTTTGGTGCCAGATAAATATTTCCTATCTGGCCAGAAAGGTGACAGAAAACAGTATACACATCGCCTTTTCTACTATGTAAAGTCGCCGGATATAGGCTTCTCTGTAATTAATGAAGGTGACGCAAAGAATTCTCCTGGTTCCACTTACAAGACGCGTGTGTTAGTTTCCACTTGTCACAGTATATTTGGTTGACTTAATTTTACAGGGTCCGGGGATGGTAGGGTACGAGTTGGTCCGACCGAGAACTTGACCCAGAATGACCAGTGCGGACAGACTTTCCAACTCCACCTTTCGCTGTCCGAATCGGTGTATTGCGAACAGCCTTTATTCGGCCGTTATGTGTCAATAGAGTATGTGGGGCCAATCTACAGCGGCTTTAGACTGTGCGAGGTAGAGGTCTATGTTACAGGTAGCTATAATTTTTCAATGTCTTTACAGGGTAGAGCGGTGAAAATGAAAGCATAGAAGTAGTGTGTAATTATCATCAAACGTATAACCAGGGAAAGTCATTTATGGTTTTAATTCAACCATCATGATGAAGAAATACTAGTACTATCAGGTACCGTGCAATGTCATGCATGTGTAATTTACACAATGTTTTTATTTACTTTCAAGTTAATTTGCTTCAATGGTCTATATTATATTAGTATAACTATTATTTCCGTTAAGAATGAAATTTCGAATTTCTTTGGTCGTTTACAGTATTTCGAAAAAAATATGACCCCTTCATAACCCCTGCTTCTCCTGTTGGGTCAATTAATCCTTACTTTTTGTGAGAATTTGAGCTGGTCTCAATCATGATGTTTCTGACCCAGGAAAAGGAGTTGCTGTTACAATTCTACTCGGTAACCCGTATCCAAGAAGTGTCGTAACGGCCGTGTTACGTAGCGACCACTGCTTAATTTAAAAAAATGTAACTGGCACTTTGGCACTTTTATATCACCAAGCCATTTCTTTTATATATTTACGAATGCACTTTTTTTGCTGCTTTAGCTTTTGTTTCAATGCCAGTTTTTTTTTTTGTTTATCATAAGATATCTGCTGTGACGATACCATAAAACTGAAGAACGGCCAGGTCACTGCTACCGACGGCTACTGCTCTAAGAGCGACATCCAGTTCTCCTGTGACACTGGGTACGAGCTAGTCGGCAACCCTGCCACCTGCCAAAAGAACGGGAGTTGGGACCGAGAATTTCCGACTTGCCAACGTGAGTTTATAGCACCATTACGTTGTGAATGTCATGATAGCGTTATCGTCATTGTTCTTTTGGACGTACTCTTCAGCTTCAGGTAGAGTTGTGAAAACTTTAGGCCCTCCTGGAATGCCGGTACAAAATGTAGTCTCCTGTTGCAATTGTCTTTAGATGTAAAGAAGTCGACTGTACTTAGGATATAATATCATACTATTCTCCAACTTAAAGGGCATTTGTTTGATATATAAAGTATTGGGCTGCAAAAAAATGTGTTTGTGAATGGCTGGTCGTCGGACAAATATTTTTCATGGGCTGTGTTTTTCTTACAAATACATGATGCTTCGTCGGTGAAGGCTAGACATCCACGTAATAAGATACGCCGAAAAGTAGTTACTGGATATGATTTTGGAAACGGTTAGACGTTTCAGATACCATCCACTGTAAGCCTGAGTTCCATCCTGGTTAGTTTACAGTCGACTGTGGGAGCGGACGAAAACTAACCAGGATGGAACCCAGGCTAAATAGACTGCAGGAGAAATGGAGGTTTATAAGCACGAACTATTGAATAATATGCAAATAAGTGAAGTCCAAAATGAAACAAATGTTACACAAGTCAAGACAAGGATGATGCAAATAAAAAAACAGCATCAATATTCCGCTTGTCCAAGGAGTATCCAAAAACCTCCGTCGGATCTTCCAAAAACCTCATTCAAACCTCAGACACAAACTGGTGCACCCCAAGTACCAGGTACCAAGGCTAATGTTATAGACTCAAATGTGAGGAGCCCAATTGTAACAACACTTACATCGGAGAGACCAGTCGACCACTGAAAGTAAGGTATAAGGAATATTGCAGACCCAGTGCCAACAGCTACTCTTCAGCCATTAACCACCACCTACAACACAACCAGAGTCACTCTTTTAAACTTGGGTCCACGGATATCTTAGACCATGAAACACGTTGGTGGGAACGAGGAGCCAGAGAGGCAATATATGAAAGAATGTACAATCCCACCCTCAACATGGAGGGGGGGGGGGTATGGGTAGAACTTTCAGGCACTTGAGATTTGTCGCTCCCGGCCCCAAGGACAGACAAGATATAAAGTTATTAAGCTCCTGCTCCGAAACAACAGGAGTTCCTTTCACTAATTTGCATCATTCTTGTCTTGACTTGTGTAACTTGTGTTTCCTTATGGACTGAAAAGAATGTTTTCACTTATTTGCATATCAATCAATAGTTCTCTTGTGATACTGGATATGAGCTTGTGGGCAGCTCCTTCGCTTCCTGTCGGGACAAAAATCAGCTTTCGTACAAAATTCATTAAAAAAAAACAATATAAGGGATTGCATTCGCTGTAATGCATGCAGAAACTGATGTACAAATTATACCCATCTCATGGTACACGTGATATGGGGAAGACAACATTTTGAGTCGCTATATCACGACTATGAAAAGGTCACAATGACAGACGACATCGGTCCTTCCTCTTCTACATTGCGTGTGAATGAATCAAATTACATTATCTGTAGATTAAATTGTCATACCACATTTATTTCGCAACCCCCGTCACTAGTAACACCAGTACTGGTATTACCGTTCTGGCGCCAGAAAACAAACCTAAATGTTCTAACATCCACACAGTACCTACAGAGGAAAGTCGCACGTCCACTGAAGCCATCATCGGCGGCACCAGTGCCGGTATCGCCGCATTGCTGATTGTGGCAGCTGTCGTCTTCACGGTGTACTTAAGACGTCGGAGGAAGAAAAGAAAAGAAGAAGACTACGAACTATCGACTGTTTACTTTGTACCAGATGATGTTATCAGTGAGTACGGTTTCCAATTTTCATCTGAAGGACTGAAAGTTATGAATTTGTATTTTTTCATCGTTTAGTATATATAAGGTTTATCTACAAGTCGACATTAAAACGTTTTCTCATAAACAAAGTTTGTTTTATTATTTCTTTCCGTCTTTTCTGTATTACATTTTCTATAGTGCTACAAGCCCAGTCGTAGTACACTTTTGATCCAAAGTCAAAAGTACTAGGTATGTGTAGTGACTACGTTTTAACCCTATCTAGACATTTTGGATTCGTGGGACGGGAGGGGGGTGGGGTGGCGGTGATCATTGTCCCCTTCAAAACTCGTGAACGGTGTACGGTATGGTCCGCCATTCTGGATTTTGACCAATGAAAAAAATAGTGCTTTCAAATTAGCATAACGTATGCTTTTTAATGAAGATTACATTAAATTGCATTAGATGTTATTGAAACTAGAGGCACTTGACATAAAACCCAAAAAAGTCTGATGTTGAAACGAAAATTACTGAATTTCAAAAAAAAAAATTGTCAGAAACCCGTTGCCGTGGCAACACAAAATATCACTAACTTATTACACTGATCCAAAAAAAAATTGTTGCCAAAAATATTTTAGGAAAACTCATGAAGTTTCTTGGTTTGGTTCAAGCGCAGGCCGTTCAGACGCTATCCGACATCAAAGTTAGCTCGGACACTTTTAGCCGCTCCTAGGTCTGGATAGGGTTATGGGCAATTCTATATATTTATCTATATATATCCAGATAAGTGTTCTGGTCTTCTGAAAAAGATTCTTTGACACAGCTACCCTCAAGTCCCATTTTTTGTATTTGATAGTATGTCAAAACTCGCGTGATTACATGTACTTAATACAAAAGGAAATAGTCTGAATGGATTTTTTTCTTCGTCGATAAATGACAATATCATTATCAAGACAGAAGCGGGGGCTTCTGGATATTTCAACTTTGGAAATTTGCCGGTAAGTACCTCACTTCTGTGTAAGGATGTAGCGTTTTATCTTTTCAAGCGAATTTTTCTCCTCGACATTTACCCCAGCAACCTTGTCCCACGTTGTTGTACAGTCCATAGGAGGAGATTGGAGGAGATGGTCCCGCCGGTTCCAGCCCGACCACAGTTCCCGAAGTTAGAGACCGACCCCGGCCGGGTGACGCTTGGTGAGAAGATCGGCAGCGGGGCGTTCGGCATCGTTTACCGGGCAACCCTGACGCGGGACGCCCGGACGGAGGACGTCGTCGTAAAAACTCTGAAAGGTTTTGAATGCAAATTACTTTTTTGTTTTTACATTAATGGCTTTGTACGCATTTCACACAATATTCCAACACAATTTTAATCTAGATGTGCACGAATTGTAAACGTGGCTGAATGGAAGTGCGCTTTTCCAGATCTGCACTCTATATGCAAAATACATAAAACTCTGTATGTAAATGTTTTTGTCAAAGCTCTTTACATTTTCTAAAATTCCAAGAAAAAACGCCCGTAGTTAACGATTTAAAATGGAGTTTTCTATAGTTCCCATTACTACGTAACGCTACAATTTTGAATGTTTTCTTAATCCACAGAAAACGCCAGTGAGGATGACAAGCTGGGTTTCCTGGAAGAAATCCGTGCAGTTGTGGACCTGGGGGTTCATAAGAACCTGCTGGGTTTGCTCGGCTGCTGCACGGTGGTGCGAGACCATCTGTATCTCATCACGGAGTTCATGCCGTACGGAGACCTGAAGAGCTTCTTGAGAAAATGCCGGGAGGTGAGCCACATGGTTGTTTTTTTTTCTGAAATGTGGTACATTCAACTTGATAGCTAGGAACTCTAAGAAATATTTCTTGAATTTTGCAAGCGATTAAGAATGATGAGGATGGTGTATTTTTAGTTAACGGACCAAATTATTAAGGGGCATTCTGGAAAAGGTTAGTTTTTACTTTATATATGTTTGTGCCATTTGGGCATTAGAAAAGTTTGTTTAGTCTACTCTTTTAATTATGTTTTATAACATGCCTTTATATTTACGTTTCCATAGGAAGCGACCTCTGATGAACCTGGAGACGATATCTACACCTTTGAGGTGATACAGATGTATCAGGTGGCACGGCAGATCGCTAGAGGCATGGTAAGTACCACTATCAGGTGCTGCAGAGCAACATGTGCCAGGTGCTGCACATGTTACCGTAAACGTAGGAATTGCTGCAGATGTTCCACGTGCTGCAAATTCCAGATACTATAGATGCTATGCTATGTGTTTTAGACGTATCAGGTGCTACAGCTGCACTAGGTGCCACAAATGCACCAGATGCTGCCCATATGCATGAAATTAGTACATAAGAATCTATTTCATCTGTACAATTGTGGATTACAATTTACAATACATCAAATGCTCCCAAACGAAACATCACAATTGTAGCATTGATTGGCTGGACCTTAGCCAAGACTAATGTAAAATAGCAGAACCGTCACGAACTTTGTGTTGTTCATGTTCCAGGATCACATCGCCCGGTCTCGTTACGTCCACGGAGACCTGGCCGCTCGGAACGTGCTGGTCGGAAAACGCCTGCATGTGAAGATTTCTGACTTCGGGCTGGCAGAAGACATCTACAGCAGAGGTTACCGTCGGCAGGACCGGCTCCAGAGGGTGCCCTGGAAGTGGATGGCGCCGGAGCGGCTGGAGGATGGGAAAGCCTACACCACACAGAGCGATGTGTGAGTAGTCTTATCATAATATCTGCAGTCAACTATTATAATCAAACTCTAACTCTAATCTAACATCAAGCAGAGCGATGTGTAAGTAATCTTAACATAATATCTGCAGTTAACTACTATAATATCAACTCTCTAACCCTACCCTAACACCACACAGAGCGATGTGGGCGTAGTCTTATCATAATGCCTGCAGTTAGATATGATAACCAATCCAAAACTCTGACCTAACACAGACAGAACGATGTGTGAATCTTATCATGATAATACCTGCAGTTAAATATGATAACCAATCTAGAACTCCAACCTAACACCACACAGAGCGATGTGTGAGGAGTCTTATTATACTAGCTATAGTATTACCAATCCTGACCCATATTCTAAAAGGCCATCTCTCAAAGTTACCGTGACTTCAAATCAACTTTTAACAGGTGGTCCTTCGGGATAGTGTTGTACGAGATCTGTACGCTAGGGGGCGACCCTTACCCTGGCGTGGCAGTATCCGAGCTGAAAGACCGCCTACAGGCTGGATTCAGGATGGACCAACCTGAAGACTGTCCGCGAGCCATGTAAGTCTGCTAGTTTATGTACACTTATCGTTAGCATTCGGACAAGTTTAACTCTTTCATAGAATGACGTATTAGATAGGAACAGAAGCACTCATATCATCGAAATACACCCGGTAACCATTTACGTTATCCTGCTCACCCTCAAAAATGCATGATATTGCTCGAAACTGAAACTCCGTACAGCACACTTTTATATGCTCCAAATTTTGTGAATCGCAATAAGGTAAACTATGAGGCCATAATGCATTTTGCCCGAGGACCTAAATTGCTTAAGTTCAAATGACGATCGGTAGATGTCGCTTTCTCCACAGGTACGATCTGATGCAGCAGTGTTGGCGCTGGCAGCCCATCCAGCGGCCGCTCTTCAGCCAGCTGTATCTAACACTGGACAAGCATCTCGCCTTCTACGGACCCGAGTACTTACTTAATTAATAATCTATGCTGCCGTTGTAGAACGAGGCACCATCAAACTTCTTCCAGCCGTTCCAATCTTGGCCCAGCTATCCGTTCTCATGCCAGGTCTTTTGGGTTGTCTTTATTTCCTCTTCCACAGTCCTTCTCCATGTCCCTAGATGAGCCTTTCTTGGGAATCCATCTGAAGGGGAACGTATGAATGCTTGTTCTTGCTCGTACATAGAATATGCCCTAACCATCTCCAACAACGTTTGGGATACCTTACATCTGCTGACTACCTTGTTTTCTACTTTTTTCTCTCTCAATGTCTCTTTCAGCTCCTTCGGACGCACCTGCTTCTCGATCTTTTTGTTTGTCCTTTTCAAGGTTTATGCGGCGCACGGATTGACTAAATGAACATTTGAGTTGTATATCCTTCTTGATTGGTACATTTTGGTTTCCTTGATTCTCGCTCCGTCTCAGCGTGTGTTGCTTAGCTACTTTTCTGCCTAAGCAAGCCGCGTTCGAATTCCGCATTCTATTTTAAATGTCCCCTCCGCCCCGTAAGCAGTTTAAATGGGGCTATTTAGGACGAGGGGACCACCAATGTACATAGGTAGCTTAAGTTAAGGTACACATAATCAGGCACAATTTATGCAAACTAAGGCGTTTTCTAAATGGTGTATTTTAACTAAGAAAGAAATTCCATAATTCCGTTTTTCATTATTGCAAATTTATATACTTATAATTAGCGATACTTGAGCGATTGGAATGTCATACTAACGATACTGATAAGTTAACCAAAGGTGAACTGTATTATGCTTAGATTATATAAATGTAGACATTGTTTGCAAATAAGGAAGTGTTTAAATAGTATTCTGCCAAAGAAAATAACTTTTACATTCAACTATATATGTACTTCATGACGAGTAAGCTATATATACTGTACTAGTTAGCAACTTATTCACGTCATTAATGACATAAATTAAACAAAACATTACAAAAAGATAGACTACGAAAGTTTCAGAACATCAAACTATTGTGATATTATCTTACCAGTTAATTGTGTATCAATTGATAGTCTTCTACACAATTCCTTTAAATTTCGTGGCGATCTAAAAAATGTTTTTCTCTACCATAATATTTTACAAGAATACTTCACTTATAGTTTATTTTGTATGAGTAATTATGTAAATTCCACATCAATAACGTTTGACACCTTAATCAGAGTTTATCAACCCTTTTTATAGATTACATAAAATTTTTAAGATATTGCTTCTAAGCAAAGAAATGTTAACATAGCATTATGCTGTAAGACGAATTTAAATACTTAACGATATGTTTAATCAAGGAGAAAACTATCAATATACATATAGATTGTTAGCGTGAAAGTTCAGTGTGTTGGTACAAGTCATTATGAAATAAAGACTACCCTTTAACTTCCAACACTTAGATTACAGAATTGGGACTTACCCAAATTTTCGGTTGACTCCATCAACCTTGTTCATAGCATATTGATTGTTGTAATTAGCAACTTATTAATTCATCCATAAAATAAACGTTACAAAAATTGACGTTAGTTACATAACTTTAAACGGTTGTTTAAATAATACCTTACTTATGATTATATCAGTTTGGTTGTGACCCGGTATGCTCTGTGTGTCTGTTGTTTGAAATGGACAGGAATGTGTAGTGTGTATGAAACATAGACCTTACAATAAATGCTAAAAAGTAACATGCCACACTATGGTGATTTGTATCGGTTTGAATTGGTGATTT
>NW_017804172.1:5810-8225 GCF_001625305.1 Branchiostoma belcheri | reverse complement strand
TACAGTCATGTTTGCGTTACATTTGACGGACTTAGATAACGCAACGCTGTCGCAACGCAGCGATAACGCTGACGCAACGCAGCGGCAACGCTGACGCAACGCGATAGCGCAACTTGCGGTAATTGACTCCGGCCGCACGAATGCGTTACAGCGTTATTTATCCTGCTACCGAGTGCCCCATCGCGCTATTGACGCAACTATAATGAGCTGGATAGGGTTTCATGTTTGTTTGTCTACTTTGTCATTTAAATTTAGAAACAATACTGGTTGTTATGGCCTCCTTTCAGCGGTCATAGACATGCATGAGCGTTGGAATTGGATGGCAGGAATTAGTTTGAGCACGTCCTTGGTTTGAGCATGGATGTAAAAAAATGGTTTGAGGCATTTCCAATGAGGTTATTCATCAGCCTGTCTAAACATGTAACGCCCCAAAAATACGTTAGATATAGCAACAATAATTCCAACTAAACTTCACCCCAACATGTCGCATACAAAATATAGCAACTCCTCCTCCGCTACTTTTCAACACGGCAAGGTCAGACAATATTTGGTGTTGCCCCGGCGGCCGGAATCTTACTTGTGCAGTCAAAAGCGTCAGGAGCCGGCGCATGTTGTCGATGATTTTTTTAAACCATAGAACGCATAATTCAGCAACCAAAATTGAATTGTCAAAAACTTTGGATATATCCCGCCAGCGAAATGGATCTTGTAACGAAGCTGTCTTGTTTACCGTCGGAAAACTCTGGGGTAATTTGTCGAATCGCTACCAGTCTGTAGAGAGTGCGCGGAGAGAACTGTTTGTGTGTGTATTCGGCTGACGAAATGATCTTTGTTTTACATTCGTTTCTTTTCGGTTCTTGTCGTCAGCAAATGATTGTGTTTGGTATGCTCACGAGATTTGCCGATCTTCACCAGCAATTTTCTAAGGGGAGGAAAGATCACGATTACAGTAATGGAAAACATCACATGATTGACTGCAGTCCCTTGCACTTGGCACAAAAACAACAACTTGTTGGAAAACAAAAAATGAAATAAAATTTTTGATCATAGTAATTTTTTTTAATTTTGAATTCGTGTATGTAACCATGGAGTTAGAAGGAACCTCTCTGGTGTAACACAGGAGATCTTTTCTCCTTAGACTCAGACAGGTTGGCGCGACAGACCTGTCAACATTGATTGATGACGCCCGCCCGACACAACCTAGATCAAAGGCGGCGGCGGCCAGTTTGAATGTAGCAAACTCGTTTCACCAGAAATTCTCACGCTGGTGGATTCACAACATCACGCTGATAAAGAATCCAGAGCTGTGTCAAGAATCTGACCAGATCGTCTGTATTTCTGCTATGCATGCTGAGATTTCACGCTGTATACGCTTTTTCAATGCATTCCTTTCTTTTGACAAAATATGACGGCTTTCTTTTGACAAAATATGACGGCAGCGGCTCAACGTACATATTTATAAGATGGCGGGTAACGTTACTTGTCATATGACTCCTTGGTCAGTTTCAGCGACATTTTTCTACATGTGACTTTTCTTCGTTGAATGGGCTAAGCATTTCTGGGATAAGCTCACATAATGTGTATTGTAAACGAAACAGATAATAGGCTATTCAGCCAACAATGAACAAAAGGTGTGAAATAAACACGAATCCATTCGTACATCCGTGCCCCTACGATGTTGTTTATTAACTATTTTGCAAATGAAAGCGCCAAATTTCACGATCCAATCTCTAAATAACCCAACAGTTCAGTCAATAAACGAAATGGCGAAGCTGTATCAGTCCCGCCCCTGACAAAATACTTCTCTTTTTTTTGCAATATTTAAATGTTCTTTTGATGTGTTTTCAGGTTCATCCTCTAGTCTTTGATTGAGTTACGAGACTGTGCTGCGTGAAACATATGCGGACTTTGCAGGATCAACAGGATTACATTCAAGTTTTTTCTTTAGTTTTGACGTTCGGTTATTGACTAGAAAGTTCCGTTTGGTTTTGACGTTGAACTTCGTTTGTTGACTAGAAAGTTCTTTTTCTTTCGTTTTGGCGTTCGGTCATCGACAAGAATGTTTTCCGCTTTATTTTGACGTTTGGTTGTTGACTACAGAGTTTTTTCTTTCGTGTTGCATAATTGTCATCTGATTATGTCAAGCATCACTTAAACTACCTACATACCAAAAATCACGACAATCCGTCAACCGGTTCTTGAGTTATCCTTCTTCGAAAATTTTTCAACAAATGCTCCTGCAGTTCCAGAAAAAGCCGCTAGGGGACCCAAACTCATGTCACTTCTTCCCTATCCCAAGAGCTATCTGCCATCCAAAATTCGTGACCCTAGCATGTCCAGATCACGAAATATCAAAACCGGAAGTTCTGCTGCAGTACCTAGGAAAGCCGCCAGGGGGCCCAAAATCTAATCGTT
>NW_017804172.1:0-5790 GCF_001625305.1 Branchiostoma belcheri | reverse complement strand
TAGTATAGTATACTATATATATATATATATATATATATATATATATATATATATATATATATATATATATATATATATATATGTATATATATATCAGGCTTTTTGCTGAAAATACATAGCGTTGTATGCCACACTACATTTTTGGCAGACATGCCCACGAATGGCTATGATATAAGTCTTTTTCAAGCTGAGTGAAGATGACTTCTATATATTTAAATAAAACTAAGCAAATCAAAATGAAGAGTCTAATTATTCGCCATACCAGACTCTGTATGTTATTCGTTTAACCTTCATGACAGCGTAGTTTTTATATCGATGAAAGATACGGCAGAATAGCATGTCAAGTTCAAACGAATTGTCTACTAAAATGCGTTAACGTTTTTAGGGTCTCACAAAGTATTGAGAACATCATGCCGTTATTTCTACGTGAAAAATAAATTTCTTATTGTGGACAGAAATTTGCTCGGGTAAATATTATGGATGATATCCTTCTCAGACTCTATGAGAACGGGCGAAAAGAATTAGGCGGGCCAAAAAAAGATTCCAACATTTCGAAATTATGACATCATAAACCTTCAAGATGTTAACTATAAGAAATGATATATTGTGCTAAGTTTACTGCCAACTATTACAACATATGCATTTGTCACTAGAACAACTTTAATATAATGTTCTCGAGCATTTTAGTAATTTTTTTGATTCGGTGGAAACATCAAATATACACATACCCCATAACGTATAAAAGGAATGAAATGCATCACTTCGTAAACATAAAAGACAAAACAATAAATCAGAGCCTAATCTATATCATAAACACAAAAAAAACTGTAAAAATGTACAACACACTTGTAAACAAAACCTTGCTCGTTATCTGCTACATTGATGTAAGAGTATGCTGTAGGGCACTACTGTTGTATTTTCCACTAGAAGGTAATTAAACAGGAATAAATAACGTCAAAACAACCTCTCTACTTACTGCTACTGAACGAGAACACGCCAAAAATAAGAAGCCACATCAGTGACGTTTCCATGCTCCCAATCGTATTTTTGTGTAGCTTCAAAATTAACGTGTATCTATACTGTAGAGAGCGAAGGGTACCTTAGCTCACACTACACTGCAATGGAAGGCGGAGGGTGGACGACTGAGGGGGCGCCCTCGAAGGACCTGGACTAGTGACCTGAAGGAATGGACAGGACATCCCCTGAGTCACCTGACAAGTATAGCTGAGAACCGCCCTGGGTGGATGAGTCTGGTTGACAGTTTAGTTGCCCCGACGGCAGTACAGACTGCTATGGGACCGGTGAGGTGAGTCTACTGCACAACTCGATACATTTTTTAACCAGGTACAGAAAACATCCCTACCAAGAATGAAACAACAGTAGGACATGAAAAGAGCTTAATTTTTCTCATTGTGACCCTTGCATGTATCGAGATGGGAAATAAGTCTGTGTTTAGTCTTTGATGCCATAGTCCCTAGCATATACTTGCGCTTAGAAAAAACGTAAGTCCCCGTGAGTTTTTACTTCATCCTTGCACTCATAACAACAGTACAAACCTAAGGAATCCATATGTCTTTCATCTTATTCCGTGGGTCGCGAATTGGATCTTCAATTCCCCGGAATCTTCTCTGGTATACTATCCCTTTATTTCCGCCAATTTCTACTATTTTTCCAGCGATCCGCGGTGCCTGGTAGAGGCTACAACTTACCTAACCTGAGTATCAGTAAATAACCTTTGATATTACGACCACGTTGTCAGACCAAACGCCCCAAATGTCTCTAATTTGCATATACAGAAGGTATTTTAAACCCTGTATTTCCTTCCCCTACCATTCACTATCGTGTAGACAGGTCAATGCCCTAGCTTAAGCGATTTGTTTGTAGGTTATTAACGAGCACAACGTGGCGTCGGTAGCGCGACGGTTAGGTCATTGGACACGGAACCAATAGGGCCTGGCTTCGATACTCACCATGCCCCTTTGGAAAGGCACTTTACACTACCTTCCTTTCCCTGACGGTGGAGTGACGCCCATTTAGAGCCTCTTTGGTTAATCTGTCTAAATGTTACTAGCCAAAACACACTGCGCCAATAAGCTATCTGCTCATCATTTGCCACCAAGAGTCGTATTTGATTTTAATAACGGATATATACGAGATCACGATGTCAGTACTAGCACTAGTTGCATAAAGGGCCCGCGCCGTGTCCGCTGTAAGAGTCACTTCTCATCTACGTGCCAGGCATCAGTCAGTTAGTCAAAAGGCGGTGAGAGGAGACAGATTAACTCCGCATTTCCAACAATCCGCTACGTCCTATGGTAACAGTTGGAATAACCTCCCTACCTTTTGACCCTGGGAAACACAAAACACGGCGGATAATATCATCTATTTAATTATTCATAAGCAATGGAAGGCACAACAGGTGCACCTCCAAAGCCATCATATCATCAAAAAAGTTGAATTGTCAAGACAATAGTCATATTACCTGAAATACAACAAGATACAATAAGTCTGAATTTATAATTGATTTATTGTTTATTTCAGGCTCAATGGCCCATAGCACAGACAGACAACATTACACAACACATCTAAAATAAAACATCTAAGTGGGTATAAGTAGATAAAAGACTGTCGAGCCCTTACGGTGGGCGGACCAGTCTACAGTAGTGGCTCCAGAATGGGCTAGAGCAAAAGGTCTCCGAGCGGAGCAGCAGTTTGACAATTGCGTTCTCAGACGCTAAGAGACGCGAAGCAAAAGAGCACAACAACTTCCGACGCCTGGCGTCAAACGTGTCGACACGAGTCTGTACAAATAGGTCGCTGTTACATTGAACTGCAGTGTGCTATGAACAGAGTGCGTTTTACCGCATGAGAACAGTAACCAAATTTGCGAATAAGTGAATTAGCTTTTGTGTACATATGCCTGGTTTGTTTACGAGTAGTCGTCATCAGAGAGGTCGGGAGTGATTGGGAAGCCGAGGTAGGTTTGCCGAAGAGACGTACGGTAAGGGTTTGCCGGACAACTTCACTGCGGGTGGCACTCCGTTCAGAGCAATTCGATCACATGGAAAGTACATACAATTTGTTTTTTTTTTTTTGGTTACAGAAAATCATGTCACTATCGGCGCCAAAGGCCTCACAGACGTTAATCAGTTTCTGCAGAGCTTTTGCTGAGGGGCAGATTAAACACAAGTCATCTGCGTCGAAGAGGTGGTTCACAGCAAAATTTCCAATAAAGCAGCCCGCATTAGCGGCGTTTAACTTAGCGCTAAGGTCAGAGACGTATACATTGAACAATAAAGGGGACAAAAGGCTCCCCTGGGGGACACCGTTACTACAATTGAAGTGATCAGAGACGGAGGACCCCCAGCGCACCCTAAAGGTTAACATGCCAAACCAATAAACGATAATGCGAACTAAGTATACAGGTACATTTCGGTCAATTAACTTTTTAAACAGTGTGTAATGGTTGACCCTGTCAAACGCTTTAGAAGCGTCAAGAAAACAGACGAAGACAGGGGAACCTCGGCGTCTGAAGTAGGAAATAATTTCCTTTAGGGCGAAAATGCACAAGTCTGTTCCACGATGTGTTTTAAAACCAAACTGATTTGCAGGTGTAACCAAGTGCTTGTCTAGTCGAATAAGCAGGAGGCATTCAAATAATTTAAAGATCGGACTGGAAATAGCAATGGGACGATAATTATTCCAGAAAGAAGGGTTCAAGTTCTGCTTTTTGATTATTGGAATAAGGATGACCTTCAGTAAGACAGAGGGGACATAAAATAAAATAGCGAGTAAAGTGGTTAACCGAGGTCCCGCATGCTTCAGGTGCTCAGCTGACAAGCCGTCCGAATCGCATGCCTTCCCATAATGTATAGCAAATTTCTTCATCATAACCTTTTTTTCAAGAGCCGACGTTTCGATAACCGTCTGCCATCTTCATTAGGCCGCAGCAAGTAATTTTTATGGATGACATTTGGTAAAATATGTGTAACATGTACTTGTCGTCGTTTAACCCCGCAATACTATCATAAACATATTAACCAAAAAAGTTTACTCAATATAATATGAACTGAATGTAAAAAGGAAAGGCCTCGTAGTAAAGTTTTAGCGAGACCTTGTAGTAAATTAATGTAGCAAATAAAATGTGCGTCATACTATCCATTAAAAGGAAAGTACGACGTATTATTCTATTGTGTAAGAGCACAAAAGCGTTGGTAGCAATTATAGATGGAGCGTTATTATTTTGTGCCTGAAGGCCAGCCACTTACAAAGATTGGTCATTACACGCTCTAATGACCCTGTGTTGGCGCTCTGACAAAAACCAATAACATCCTGTTGTTACAGAACGCGCCGGGAGACGACAAAGGCAAGATGGAAAAATTCATGATGTTGGTTGCAGGTCAGTCATAGTTTGTAAGTCCAGTTTTAATGTTATGCTGGACAAGGCAATTGCAGGACATGGGTCTCTCACCGGAGATGGGCGGAACTCAAATGATGGGTCTCCCACAAGTGTTTCCCTTGTTAAGTGTAAGAGCAAAACAAGCAATGCTGAAGACCAGATGGTAGCACAAAATAATGTCAACTTGAGTAAAGCTAGTGAGAAACCTTACATGTGTGGAAGAGAGGTAAGAAACTATTCTGCTGTACAGAAATCCACCTTAGTCCTCTCTGTCATAATATGTATTTCTCTTTGCACATTTCTGTCTATGCTTATATCAACTGGTACATTTTCCTCCTTTAAGTAATTTACCCAAACAGTCCTGCAGTTTTAGGGGGGGGGGATCTAGGATCAGAATCACCTCACCTTACCAGTCCCAAAGCTGAATACGACCAGGGCAATAGCCTGGATGAACTTGACAGGTCAATATTGATAGATTTGTTCAACAAATCAAGATAAATAGTCACTAACTCTACTCATACGATTGTTGTTTGAATCTTGTTAGGTGCAGTGAACTTATATTGATATCTTAATTGATAATGGAACACAGTGGCTGTGAATCATTGATACAAGGCAATTCTTATTTGAATAATTATTTTCTTTTTTGACATTTACATCGTCGTGAATTTTATTAGGTGGATTCTCTATATAATTGCATGCAAAATCCATTAACGTGTCATTTGCATGTAATTAAAACTTGTAACTAAAACTTCGCTACGTCATGTTGAAATTGCGAAGGTTGATACAGTGAGCCCTCATGTTGACTTGCATTCTTTAGTTGTGCTTGAAAGTCACAAATATGTCATCACTCGAGAATACGGCTAGTCCTCACGCTTCCTTTCTGTCGGTTAATCATGGTAAAAGAATTGTGATTATGAGAACCGATTACAGAATAAGATTATGTATACTGAAGGTAAATCCCATCCCAAACATGATCATTTTGACAGTTTGATCGATTAAAAATTTGTAGATAGGATTGTTTTGAGATGAAGATGCATGGATCCTCAATAATATAATGGAAAGTATGAAATAGAACTATTTACCACTTAAAAGACAAAACAGTAAAACTAACACAGTGAAATTGGCGAAAGATGTTAGGTACATGTCTTGTACATCCTCCGTGTTTTAAATCAACAGTGTTCAAGCACACAGAGCTACTATAAGAAGAGAAATATTGATACTTCTACCCACTTATAGTTTTATACAGTTGGGATGTTACCTCCAGGTACTTTAAATTGACTAGACATGGGTCACCAAAGTTCCTATTGTCTACTCGCACCTGGCCTGTTGTAAGCCCTGACAACTTTTACTTACAAAGGTGTAGGGGCTGATGGAGTCTGGCCTTTTACAGA
>NW_017804171.1:0-34722 GCF_001625305.1 Branchiostoma belcheri | reverse complement strand
TGTTCGGCCGGAGGGAACGGCCAAGACACGTAACTCGCCGCCTTCGCTACCAGTGGAGTCACGTTGTGGTAGATGACATATCTTTGAAAAATATTGACGCTGGTCATACTTCCTGTCTTGTGTGTTTTGATGAAGACGAATTGCTGCCTTGGCTTGCTGCAAGTACGTTGGTCCCAACTGGTAAATGCTGGTCCGTTAAATGAAGGTAGTGGTTGTCCTCCTTCAAAGAATCCTTGTATTGGTGATCCCAATGTTGTGAAGAGACCTAGTTTGTGAAGTCCGTCGCTCTGTTGTGAGAGTCAAAAATGCCATGTTACAAAAACAGAAGAAGGTTAGAGTCCGGGCCTTAGCAACAACTAACAACTACCATGTGTGTCTTGGTCACCCCTCTCTTTTTCCTAACGTCCCGTTATGTTATTTGTACAAATCCACGGTTAGGAAGAAGAACATATTACTAATCATTTACTACTAGTAAATTACATTTAACTTACCAACTCCAAGGTGTAATAAACTGTCATTCCAGTGAATTCGAAGAGAAAAAGTATCACAAATCCTTTCCACTTGGTATTCATTCTGGATCTTTATCTACGTAAATAAGGAGAATTCGAATTAGCACAGAGCCACAAGATCTCAATATTGATAATAAATGAATGACGACATCCATTCGTTGCTACCCTGGGCTAAGTTAAGATCACAAAAACATGATAAACAGATACAGTTAACAGATACAAAATAAAACTATCATTGGATAATTTCAACTTCTCCTCACTTTTCAGTTGATAGAAAAAAAAATGTTTTCCGATGGAAGATTTGTCTAGTTGCATTAGGAACATGAGTTTTCCTACAGTGCTTAAATGTATGAAACAGGGAAATATGTTCCAGCTACCTATACCTATATATAGTTATCAGAAGAGGCCAGAAGCCGACTAAAGCACAGAGACATAGTAGGAGTTGTAGCCAGGGGAGGCTAGGTCTAGGGGCAGGAACAACAGCAAGTCAGAGATGGGGTACAGCAAGGCCCAAAGAAAGAAGGAAGATGATGCAGGGCGAAGTAAGACGACAGGAGGAGGAGAATAGGAGAGCGCAGGCTGTCAGTCAGGTAGTCCAAGGGGCATGGACGAAATGGGAACAGGCCCGAGAGAGAAAGGTAACCTGGAAGGATCTCTGGTTGTGGGAGCCAGTGAGGACACAGTTTCTACTGAAATCAATGTATGACCTCCTCCCCACACGTAAATCTCAAGAGATGGGGAAAGGAAGCTGAGGAAAAGTGCAAGCTCTGTGGTAAACGAGGAACTTTGAGCCATGTACTAACAGGTTGTTCCGTCGCTCTAGGACAAGGGAGATTCCGGTGGAGGCACGACAGAATACTCCGAGCGCTGGCAATAGTACTGGAAGGAGAAAAAAAACAAGGAAAAGGGTGAAGAAGAAGGGAGGGCCGAGATTCGTGGCGTGTGTGAAGGAGGGAAAGGCAGAGAAGGGAAGAAAAGGGAAGAGAGACGGTGAAGATGAAAGAGGAATCCTGCCCACAGCAAACGACTGGGTGATGCGGGTCGATTTAGAGAGGAAGCTGAAGTTCCCCGAGGTCGTCTTGGACACAAACCTGAGACCAGATATAGTACCGTGGTCAGAGGAGACGAAACAAGTGGTGATGAAAGAACTCACCGTGCCGTGGGAGGATAGGTTGGAAGAAGCACACGAGAGGAAAGCTGAGAAGTATAGGGATCTCCGGCAGAGCTGTGCAGAGAAAGGGTGGAAAGCATGGTGCTACCCAGTAGAAGTAGGGTGCAGGGGATTCGTCAGTCAGACAGTATGGAGAGCTCTAGGAGCCCTAGGGATGAGAGGAAAGAACAGGAAAGATNGCCCTAGGGATGAGAGGAAAGAACAGGAAAGATGCTGTGAAGAACCTGGGAGAAGCAGCAGAAGCAGCATCGCGCTGGGTATGGCTCAGGTGTAAAGACAACAACTGGTATAACCACAACGAGTGACGACTGGGTATGGTCACCGTCACTGCCCCGCCTCCCTGAGGGGGTCTCGACGAGAAGGGGGCGAAACCACCAAGGAAGGGAGGAAGTCGACTGAAGACGTTGTGGTGGCAGTAGCAGCCAAGCTGTACCAAGTAAGATCATATATTAGTATAATGGCCAAGAAAAAGGAAAGCCACACATTAAGCACGTTGAAAAAGGGAAAACACTAGAGTAGCTGTCGTGTGAATATGGATCAAACCTCACAGCCTGTATTTACTGTGCAAGGCTAACGTGTTACGCCTCCGAGAAGGTGAAGCTAAATGAATGAATGAATGAATTAATGACTTTATTACAAATATAAAACTACAAAAAAACATTAAACAAGCACAATTTATACACATTTCTAAAATACGTATCTCTGAACTGACAGTCAGACCTCAATAGACAGCATATTATTACAAGAACAAAGAGACAAAGTACACACAAGCCTCCTGGCAGCTATGATGGCTGAATTGCGAGGCTTATTCTAACAACATGTTGCGAACGAACTTTGTACATTCATAAAATCTAAAAATATAGTTGAATTTAAAAGCGAATATTTAAAATCGGCATACAATAAAGTTGTGTGGTAAGTGAATAAAACACAGTGTGGAATTACTGCTACTAAAACGTATGAGTAGTAAAAGTTCATGATCTAGAGTTCAATTTAGTCGTTTGGCCAGGGCAGGAATTCCACTCGTCGTGTAGCGTTTAGTCCCGGAGGGCTGCTGGTACCTACTGGCGTTACGTAGATTTCTACCATGCTGTTCACCACGGGTAGGGGGAAGCCAAGAGCGGAAACGTGAAGACTTTTCCACGCTCGAAGCAAAGTTAGAGCATAAGTGTTCTCTTCTATCCGCCAGACGTTGCAAGTCGAGTAGCGCTAGGGTTTCGGTGTACGAGTTGTACCTGCGTCCCAGAATGATTCGGCAGGCGCTTTTCTGAACGCGCTCTAGGGCATCGGACTGTTTCTGTGTCAGCGCAGTACTCCAACAAGGGGCGGCGTACTCAAGTGTCGGCCGGATGTATCCGCAGAAGATGGAAACCAGATCAGTAGTTGGGACCCCAGAACGGCGTAGTGTGCTGATAAAGAAGAGTCGCTTGCTGGCTTTAGTAACCATCTCGTTCACTTGGTCGTCCCAGCGTAGGTCAGATCTTACATGTAGCCCTAACAACCTGGCCTGCTTGACAATCGTGAGTGGTTCACCACCAAGGGTAAGTACTGGAAACTGTGGGGCTTGACGCATAAAACAGACATGCATCGCTTTACATTTCTTTGGGTTGAGCGACATGCGGTTGTTTGCTGACCAGTTTTCAAGGTTGTCAAGGTCCGTCTGAAGGGTCGACGCTGACACTGTTGGTCTCATCTCTCCAAGGTTGACGTCATCAACATACTTCCAGTGAGTATTTGTGGTTGCGGGTTTGAAATCGTTGATCATTGCCAGAAACACAATCGGCCCTAACAGTGTTCCCTGTGCTACTCCACATGTAAGGGGCTCCCAGTCCGACAGTGCTCCTTGGTAACGGACACGCTGTCTGCGTCCTGACAGGAAACTGCACAACCAAGGGATGAGAGATGGTCTAGTTCCCATGTTGATAAGTTTAGTGATGGCAGTATTGTGACACACGCGATCAAACGCCTTGGAAAATCTGTAAGTATCAAGGTGCCCACTGATGATTTCATTTCAGATCCCACAAAGAAGAAGTTTAACAAGTCGATGAAACAATGTGTTGTCGAACATCATTTAGAGTTGCCAAACTGTTTCGGGTCTATTTGAGACGAGATGTCAGACAATTATACTATTGTTGTATTATACTATTGTTGTTGTATTATACTATTGTTGGTGGCGTAAAGTCTATTAATGAAGGAATAACACAATTTCCTGCGTCTAGCATCGAATGTATCGGTCGAGAGGTGATCAAACATTGAACTAGCACTACAACCTCTTGGCAACTTTAGGAGAATACGAAAGCAATTATTGTATGCAACACGACACTTCGCTAGTACACTCGCATGAACAGAGTTCCATAACTGGACTCCAAACAACTGAGAACAGTAGGTCATGAACAAAGTCTTTTTACAACGGGAGAACAATCATAGAATGAACCGTTGACAAAGTAGAACCCCACCTTACACACATGGTCTGATTCTCCTACCAATAGACCAGAAATCTCACAAGGTAAAACGGTACATTTCTTTCAAGAAGCTTATTAAACAAGAGCCAATGATTCACACAATCAAAGGCCTTGGAGGCGTCCATAAAACACACGAATACGGGGGATCCCAGTTTCTTGTAATTTTCAATAATTTCCTTCAGAGTAAAACACAAATATCATTACCATGCTTGGGTTTAAATCCAAACTGGTAGTCAGACAGAAGTCTGAAGGAAGGGTTTAAGGCGACTACGTAACAGCGGCGTCAAGACCTTGGAAAGTGCTTCCCATTGGGCAATTCTTTAAAGATGTTGACAAGTTACAACACAGTAATTTGCATATCATTATCAAAATCACATGCACGAGACATAGCAGACATCACAGGCGGCTTGTGAGCCCGGTTATCAACTGAATTTAAGAGACACTCAAAATGTTTTTTCCAGTGATCAGCAATATTCACAGAACCTGAGCATCCATCGACTGTATTTGGTACAGTACAAGGAGAGTTAGCACTACGTACTAGTACTTTTTTTCCAAAATTCTCTACGGTTACCCATTGAGAAACTTTTAACATCCGCTCTAGCTCTGCTCTCTTGTTGTTTACACTGTCTTAGAGCGAGCTTAATCTTGCCCTGGCTTGGACTTCTCACCTTCTCACCCGATTGCCTGTAGACCATACTGGTCTGTCAGTTGAGAGTCCCAATCAGACTTCTCCAAGCTGTGCGGTTTCCGCACAGCTTTTCGGCTTCTTCAAAGGAAATGTTTGTTCTTTTGGCCAGGATTTTCTTCAGACCATCAGTCCATCTCATCCTGGGTCTGCCAAGGGGTCTTTTTCCGGGAGGTTTCCACTCCAGAATACGTTTTACGCTCCTCGTGGCTGCCATTCTTTTCACATGACCAAACCACCTTAATTGGCTTTTTTCCACATAGTTGATGATTGGCTCAACCTTTAGGGAAGCTTTGATGGTGGTGTTTCTTATGTGGTCTCTTTTTGTGACTCCATATATCAACCGTAATACCCTCATTTCCGCTGCCTGGAGAATGCTTCTCCGCCTTTCAGTTATCCATGTTTCACAGCCGTATGTCAAAATTGGCTTTAATATGCTAGTGTAAATGTGGACTTTCACTTCTGTTGGGATATTACGATCTCTCAACAGAGGGTATAGAGCACCAGTGTTTTTGGAAAATTTGTCTATTCTGTTGTTGATTTCTGTGTCAATGGTGGCAGCGTTATTAACAGTGCTTCCAAGATATGTGAACGTATCAACAGGTTTGATGGCGTGACCATTAACGTCCAGGTCACGAGTTACCAGGTCCTTGCCAACAGCCATGTACTCTGTCTTGTCATAGCTAAGTTTAAGTCCTTTCTCATTTAGACCATCATCCCATTTTGTCATAACATCCTCCAAGATCTCAAGGGATTGTGCAGTTTGTGCAATATCATCAACTTGGACATAAGGATAAAAAAGGGACCCGACCGTGGTGAGCCCATTTCTCTTCAGAGGACAGAAGCCTCCCGGGCAGCAGAATGTAGGGCCGTGTACTGTTTAGTTAAGTCACCCAAGGCGCTTTACATGTGGTTTACCCCGAAGCCGGTTTTTAAGTGGCTCCATCTGAACGCTCCGAAATCACATTGATAGCGCCTCGATCCCAAGCTACTTCTAGAGGTGGTTTCGAATCGGTTTTCCCGCATCGCGATTTGCGTCTGAACGCAATGTGATTTCAATGTGACTTCGCCCGGTCATGGATTACGGGGTGATATTTCTTTATTTATATGCAATACCAACTTTTACGTGGCAGCAACTTAAAGAGCAGTAAAGGTAAAATAATGTGTCCGTTCTAGGGAGAGCTGATGATCAGCTGATGAGTAAACGAATCAAGAGCATTTCTGTGCAGGGGATCAACACAATTCGGGTCCCTGCAAATAAGGGCACTTACAGGCAGATCAAGCTTAGAAAGTTGATCATTCAAGGTAAGACAATAATTATCTAATTGTTCCTAACTCGCCTTAGTCCAGTCAGTAATCCTATGAGGAATGTCAGAATTACGACAATCACGGGAGACCATCTGGCAACGGTTAACGGTAATTCAGGACGTTCGACGTCGGCAACGCTTAACGGTAAATTCAGGATGGTCGGCAACGGTTAACGGTAAATTCAGGACGGTCGGCAACGGTTAACGGTAAATTCAGGATGGTCGGCAACGGTTAACGGTAAATTGACAGCCATTTTTATTCGAGCTTCACTAGATTTGTTATCTGAATTTGTGAAAAAAAGTGATCACTGACAAAATGAAGCATATGCACGCATTAAAGGTACTTCACACTTCACACTAGTGTTCCCAGCGGTCGCAAACAGCAACAAGAGAGACAGCATTTTGAGCTTGTGACGCCTTATTATATTTCTGAAACGAATCATATCTAATTCGAGATGATAAATTACTAATCGTCATGCACTCTATGATATTACTATTGTCGCCGACGTTACCTATTAGTAAAAAACGTGACATTAAAGGCATCAAATTCTATTTCAGGGCGGCAAATCAAAACAAAAAAAAACTCAGAATGAGGACAGCTGTCTGATATGGACATTTACTGTCATTTCTGAACACATTTTCGTCGTCATTTCAAATTCTAAGCATTTGAAATAGCCCCCAAACAAGCTACGTGAGTCACCTCTTATTTACGGGTAACGCCCATGAATACAATGTAGCTGTAACCATGCAACAGCGGCAGCCTACGGTACAAAACAAGCACATCGTATTTTACCCCAGAGATATCAATGTAATTTGGGATAGGATTCAACTTACTACATGGAAGGAATTACTAGAAAATTGACTTTAAAATCCAGTTTTGCCACTCAGAAATACCTTTAAAAGTTGTGGTCCACTGTTCATTGTGCCTGTCGAAAGGAGCTAGGGGATCATTCCCTGTGCAGTGAATCTGTAAATATGTGTACATGGCGTCTATATTCCCTGTCAAGACGAGTGTAAGAGTAGCTTTTCAGTGAGCTAAAACTGAATCGCGATCACTTTCACTTTTCAAACGTTTGAAAGTACCGTTCGAATTGTCTACCTGGACCTTCATCAAAGTTCACTGAACCACATGCATGAACACGTACACGTACAGTTTATGTTATATAGACTACAATTACGTTTAGGTTAAGTTCGTAGAATCTTACTAGTATTTCTCTTACCGTAGTGGACAGTCGCATAGACGTGTCTCACACCGTTCCGTCTAGCCTTTGTCATTCCAAGGCCATATTTACCTGTGACGTTACAACTGCCAACATATCCCATCAGCCTTTGTGCGAAAGTGCCTTTTGTGCTGAGCACTACAGCTGAATAAGCAAATGTTTGAAGAACGTAACTTAAGATGAGATTGCAAAGTCTGGCTAGAGTCGAAGGGTGTCAATGTAGGGGGTCCGGGGCATTCTCCCTAGGGAAATTTTGTATTTTTAAACCCTCAATTGCGCATTATTTGCCTTTTCAGAGGCAAAATTAGACACGTGCACAACATTTGGTACATAGTAAATGCTAGAGACCTTTCGTAGGAAATGCCACGAGAACAAGGTCAATAGGGTTCAGCCCTCCACAGAGCTCTCCATATGTGATAGAATATCTCGTCCAAGTTCGTCCAAGGGGCGCTATACCAATCGTCATCTTCGACGTCATTGCTCGCGATTCTCTCGTGCCCATCGCAGCATGGAATGCTTTGTTACCTTCGCCAAGAAGGTTATGTTCTCAGAGCTAGAGGCGTTTGCGCGTGTGTGTGTGTGTGTTTGTGTGTGTGTGTATGTGTGTGTGTGTGTGTGTGTGTGTGTGTGTGTGTGTGTGTGTGTGTGTGTGTGTGTGTGTGTGTGTGTGTCATTAGACCTCAGAATGATTAGATTTTGGACCCCCTTGCGGCTTGTTATGGTACTGCAGCTAAACTTCCGGTTTTGATATCTCATGGTCTAGACATGCTAGGGTGACGAAATTCGAATGGTATGTATCACATAATGGTATGTGCTGGGAAAGAAGTGACATGAGTTTTTGCCCCCTAGCGGCTTGCTTTGGAACTGCCGGGCTATCTGTTTGAAAATATTTAAAAGAGGATGACTCAAGAACTCAATTTGCATAAGAGAAATTCTAGGAGAAATTCTATCAATTACATTCCATGATAGGACTATTGAAGCTTGTGACATTGGTTTTTGAGAACAGGAGAAATACAGGCAGATATTATGTTAATTAAGACAATTTGCATAATTAATGAGAAAAATTTATAATTCTGTAATGATAGCTGCCTTGAATTTCATACTTGTGGTATTTGAAAGTTCGGTGGTGAACATCATGAAACATAATGCATTTAAATGCGGACCTCATTTGGTGGAGAATATGATAAACTGATATAATTCATGAAAATGAGGATCTTATTTGCACAATCAGGGGTAATAATCTATAATTTGTCAGTCATAAAGATTAACATCATATGGTGAAGGTATGAGATCTACTTTGCAATGATGTTCTGGTTCTGGGAACAGGTGGGGCTGTTCTATGGTAATCATGGGGTACGTGTCTAGCTTGAGTGCTGAAAACACAAGCGGACGCTCGGAGGGCTACCTGACGTTTGCCTACGAAGCTATTAAGCCTTCAAGGTTTATGGGTAATGAAGAATTATTCATTAACGCTTAACGCTAAATTTAGGATGACGAAGATTCTACGTTCAAATAAAATGGCCAGTGACGCTTCACGATGGATATATTACTAATAATAAAACGTTGAATTAGAGCGGGCCAAAGATTAACGGTGAATCCAAATAGCCCACGCTTAACGGAAAAAGGCATGCAGACCCTCTTTCATGAAAAATGACTTGCTTCATTTTGGGACAGACGGAACATCCATTACAACCGAACCTAAGTGCCATGCGGAAACACAGACACACACACATGAACAGACTGACCGTTTGGTGACGTTATGCGAGGTAGCTGAGAACTGCACTCAACATCCACAGGTCACAACATGACACAAACAGGGATCTATATGCTGACCTACCGAGACTTTCTGACAAAATCATAACGAGAAGGCTTAGGTTTTGCACGTCACTGTCATTGTGGCCGAGCTAGTACACTGGACTCCCAAGCATGGGAGGAGGAAGACCGGCAGACCGGCTACAACCTTCATAGACTGCCTCAAGAAAGACACTGGCCTGGAGGTGGACTGCTTGAGCCAAGCGGTAGAAGATAGAGATTGTTGGGCTGCCATTTTGACTCGAGTTCACGTTAACCAGGACTCGACATAAGTCAAGAAAGTACGTAAGTCAAACAAATACATAAGAAGGTGAACATTCACTCGAATAACGAGGGCATACATAACCACATAACCAACGCAAGTTAGACATATTAATGGTTTCCTACCGTTTAGTTGACGACTGAATGAGAAGAACGTGCGTGTCACCTGGACATGTACTTTTTCTGCAGCTGATTAAACTATAATACCCTGTCTAACAAGTCCTGAGGCATGTAGAGGTAGTGAACCAAAAGGGCATCGGTTCAGACGACAATATGACCTCAAAGTCATCTTGGCGCTTCAAGTAAGAAGGGTACCGTTTGTGCAAGGTAAAGTCGTTTGGTATCATTTTTTGTACACGCTATTCCTTCTATTGCTTTCATTTGAAAATATTGAATAAGACGACTACCTAATATCAGGACCTCCCCGCCATCTACATTGGTAGCTTCTGTGGACCCTGTTCAACAACTTCTGATGACTAAGATCACGCACAATGGACTTCATCAATTATCCGAACAAAAGGAGCGAAGTCGACCGCCATACTACGTACTCCGTCATGCATGACGTCCGGATCAAAGTGTTAAAATTGACAAAGGCTGGACAGTACCTGTAGCTGTATCTTGCATGACAAGGCACTGTCAATGACTGACCACAAACAATTGGCCACCGTAAATCTGCCACAACTTCAAACCACTAAATACCACAAAGAGAATGTAGATCTTAACAATCTGATACAATCTATGCTCCCCTTCTTTATACATCTAAGCTGTACAGATAAATCTATATTCCTAATGAGCTTAGACTAACCTTCTGTGTTGAAACATATCTGTTTTTACCTTTTTTGTCTTTACTAAAAACGAGAAGAAACCGAATTTACTTGATTGTAGCTACTTGACGATGTACATATGTAACGTTATCTATACTCCATTTTTGTTTTGACCTGTACTTAACCCAGGGGGTATGTGTGTACAATAAAGGCCATTCATTCATTCATTCATTCATTCATTCATTCATTCATTCATTCATTCATTCATTCATTCATTCATTCATTCATTCATTCATTCATTCATTCATTCATTCATTCATTCATTCATTCATTCATTCATTCATTCATTCATTCATTATATTCCGCAATGTCTGCTGCAGTACCAAGCACATCCGTCAGGAGGCCTTGGACAACGACCATCGTCTTCTCAAGACCCCATTACAATCCATACAGGATATCATTACAATCCATACAGGATATCATTACAATCCATACAGGATATCATTACAATCCATACAGGATATCATTACAATCCATACAGGATATCATTACAATCCATACAGGATATCATTACAATCCGTACAGGATATCATTACAATCCATACAGGATATCATTACAATCCATACAGGATATCATTACAATCCATACAGGATATCATTACAATCCATACAGGATATCATTACAATCCATACAGGATCCACGCAGGCGGACAGACACAAAAAACAATTAGAAAGACCAAAAAACACCTACATGTTTTACCTCCATTTTTCATGAAGGTAAAAATTGTAATTAAAGAACTGTTGTTTTTGGGAATACTGCATTCATATGTACATTTGTGCACCTAAAATTGGAGCTGTGCACCTAAATTTTGACTATTAGTGCATCTGTGCCCTAAAGTATTCGTATAAGATAACGTACGTAAAGAAACTATTGTACACTAGTATACAGCAATTCCCTGATATTTACCTTCACCTAGTCCCATCTGCACAAAGAACACATTAAAACCTTACTTTTGTCCATTGGTTAAAACTAGTTAGCAATAGAATTTTAGATTCAAGATTTATAAATATGCTTTGTTTAAATTTTACTTTACTTCATATGTTATGCACCCCCATTTTTGCACCATCTTTATGTAACATATAAGTGCACCTAGTCCAAAATTATGAAAATTGCACGTACCCTTGTAGCCATCTCCTTGCAATATCTGGCATCAACGACAAACTGTGGACTCCACTGGGAAGTTTTCACAGTGAGTGTGAGCTTAGGTTTCCTGCGTTGCTCTCCATGACAGAACCAGCTGATGTTCTGCTTCAGTTCCCGGTAGTGGTGGAGCTCACGGTAGAAATCTGGTCCCTGGGTGGTCGAGAAATGATTCACGAGAAAGACAATAAGGCATAATTACTTCCGGGTATGGGAGTATCGTTTTGGGTGGCTGACTTATGAGTTGGACTGTGTCATTGATCAATCAATCGATTGATTGATTAATCGATAGATTGATTGATTGATTGATTGATCGAGAACTCGGGAAGTGATGTAATACACAATTAGATTACATCATACAGTCCAATAATAACAAAACCCCAAAACACTTTAAGGAAGTATGACATTTCTGATTTATTATTCCGACTTTCGATTTCTTATTTCTGGAAGTAAAAGCAACTGTTTCGTTTTAATTATGGAAACATATTGTGTTCCCTCGTGTTTCTTCTTCTTCCCCTCCTCCTCCTGCCATTATTTTAAATGGATTCAACTTTGCCATTTTTCAGCCAAACGACCTCAAATTTCGCATGGAGGTAAAGTGGGCAAATACCATCAGGCTTTTTATTTTAATTATTTGGATATATGCTGTTGAAATTGTTTTATTTGTTTTTTTTTGCCATTTTCCGACAAAATCTGTGCATGTGGGGTCCTGGCCATGGAGACCTGGTATTAAACCCAAATCATCTCAAATTTGTTATGGGTATGCTCCCCCGGGAAATTTTTAAAATTAAACCTTCTGAAATAGCATTTCCTGCATTTTGAGAGGATTTCAAAAAGAAAAAGAGTACTTTTTTTTCAATGACAAAGTGATCAGTTTTTCTAGGATTCAAACCCCGCTGGCGATACAAATCACCTTTGAAGAAAAAAATTGCCTTTAGATTAAATAAAAAAAATGGATCTTTGGGACTTGTGGGGAATTCCGAAAAATAACGTACGGTCCCTAAAATGACTTAAAAGTGTAAGAAGTGGTGTTGTGTACTAATTGACTTAGTATCTCAGTAATCACTTTTAGTAAAAAAAATAATTCAAGCAACTACAACGTTACATGAGTATAGTTATTAATTATAATAATTAATAACTATTATAGTAAAAATGCAAGTCATCATGGCGCTACAACTGAGAAGAGTAATGTTTGTGCAGGGTAAAGTCATCTGGTATAATGTATGTGGCAACGCCGTGACATTATGTCTACCTGCCCCACTCCCACAGAAATGTGTTGATTTCAACATTCCCAGGGATTTGATCAGCTGATGTACATCTCACCAAAGTAGCATGTATAAGTAGTACTTATTTGTCTACAATATATGAGGGAATACTTAGCCAATCCATGCTTGTGATCAGAAAATATACACCTGCAAAGCTGTCTAAAATTTGGGTAGCCATTTTGTTCAAGCTAGGCCACTTTCAATGAATCAACAAATATTGTAGACTATAACTAATATTTCAAAAATTACTATGACCCAATAATACTTATATGTCCCTGTCACACAGGGGGATATGAAGTTCATGCATACTTTGAATAAAGAAATATTGACTTTAAAAGTTGACCAAAATAATGGCAGTCATATCGGTCACACCCAGCAACTTTCCAAAATTAACCGAAAATACAAAAGATGTCTGATTTTTTAAAAAGTACTATGACTCAATAGTACTTATATGTCCCTGACCCCTGATGGAATGTCAAGTCAATTTGTGCTTTTAATGAAGAAATATGGACTTCTGAAGTTGACCAAAATAATGGCAGCCATATTAGTCACACCCGGCAACTTTCCAAAATTGGCAGGAAATAGAAAAACACATCTGATTTCTTAAAAAGTACTATAAATCAAATGTACTTATATGCCCCCATCATAAAAGGGAATGTTAAGTTCAGGCATACTTTTAATGAAGAAATATAGACTTTGAAAGTTGACCAAAATAATGGCAGCCATATTGGTCACACCCAGCAACTTTCAAAAATTGGCCGGAAATCCCAAACATATCTGATCTTTGAAAAAGTACTATGAGCCAAGTACTTATATGTCTCTAATCGATGAGTCAATGTCAAAACAATGCATGCTTTCGAGGAAGAATAATATAGACTTTAAAAGTTGACCAAAATAATGGCGGCCATATTGTTCACACCCAGTTCCATTCAAAGACTGGCCGGAATTAGAAAATCACTTTTGATTTTTCTAAAAGTACTATGAATAAATAGTACTTAAATGTCCCTGTAATACAGGGGGATATCAGGGTGCATGCATATTTTTGTTGACGAAATATAGACTTATAGACCTCCAAAATCTTAATGGTATACAACAAAAGGTTATCAAAAATTGTTAAATTTTAGGAAAGTCACCATGTTTGGTGGTTCTATGGCAAGCCGTTCAGACGCTATCTGACATCAGAGTTGGCGCGGGCACTTTTAACCCCCCAGTCTAGATAGGGGTAAAGATTGTTTACAGAATTTTAGGTGGACGGCTTCAATTGGGGAGGATTTAGGCTTTTTGAAAGATCCCCATATTTAGGACCCATACAGTACATACGTATCAAATAGTTTGTTCCTTACAGAAATTGATTGCGAACACTAGGTGAAAGTTGTCTGGTGTTTGGCGAAATCGGCTACTATTCGGCTGCACCAGCCTAATATTAATGCTTCAAAATGTTTAAAACATTCGAGTGTTGGTCGGGAGGTTCAAACATATTTGGCAGGAATTCGTCTGTAAGTCTAGCTGCAGGCAAAAGAAACAACCATTCGGATCAAGTCAGCAGTGTTTCGGGCGTATTCGGTGGTCGAATGTGACTCAAATTGATCTCAAATTTGTTTCTATTCGTATAGAAATGTAGTCGCGAAAAGCAAATTCGCCCTACTGGCCAGGCTGCTTCCGAGCGTCAGGTTACCCTGGCCGGCTAGTGTTAGGTATAAATTAGGTTAAGGTCGTGAATGTGTGACGGGGGCTTAAAACATAGACCATAAACATAAGGAAAGTATTCGCGCAGACGAGGAAGGTATTCGGGCAGACGAGGCAGTTTTTTTCTGTGCAGACGAGGAAGATATTCGCGCAGACGTGGAAGGTATTCGCGCAGACGTGGAAGGCATTCGGGTAGACGAGGAATTTTTTTTCTGTTGCAGACGAGGAAGGTATTCCCGCAGATAAGGAAGGTATTCACGCAGACGAGGAAGGTATTCGGGCAGACGAGGAAGTTTTTTTCTGTGCAGACGAGGAAGGTATTCGCGCAGACGTGGAAGGTATTCGCGCAGACGTGGAAGATATTCGCGCAGACACACATGTCTGTACATACGGGCCTCCGTACTTTACACTCCAAATACGCTCACCTCTCTATTGAGAACGAGGTTCACCTTTGACTAGGGAGGATAAGCATTACTGATAATCATCAAGCCTTGCCTTTTACTGACCCACTGGGCGATAAGGCCTCGGATGCAGCCATAGATAGCTTCTTAGATATAGATAGCTACTTAGCTACTAAGAAAGCTACTATGCATCTTGTCGTTCAACCCGGGCTGCCACCCCTATACCTCAAGATGGTACGGTCCGCGAAAAACATTAGCTATGCTCAAACTGCAACCCTGACATTTGGACTGTAACTCCCGTGATTAAAACACAATAAGACGAGCTGGCAACATGGAATCGACTATCGGATCCATGGGACTTCTCCTGAGCTGCCTGGCGATACTCCTGTCCTTTAGCTTTCTATGGCAAGTCAAAGACACAACAATCGTCAGTTCTAATGATCTACAATCAGTACGATAGGTTTTTTTTCTATCCTACAGGAACCGAGTATACATGATAGGTAAATGATTTCCAGTCCTGCATGTGTAGTTGAAAGTACAGCTGACCTGTACCTATCTGTTTTTGTTTCCTGAGCTTTGATTTAATTAACCCTAGTCCTGCGGCCGCCGAGATATCTCGGTTTTCCCATGTGTTCCCTGTATGCGGAAACCGAGATATCTCGGTTTTCTGGTATCCCATACATGGACGCGTCACTCTCCCGCGTATCGCGCGAACACGGAAGTAACTTCTTCACCCGTGCCGAGTGCCGAGGGGCCAAGGGTCAACATGACATTACGCAACATCCATGTGACGTCATCCCATGAGCCTTTGCGCGCTAATTTATTCAAATATGGCGGCGTCGTCTGCGTGCATTCTTTGTTCATGATGTTTACAGTGTTTGAGGCGGTAAATTTGCCGTTTAAACCCCAAATAGAACGGATAGTGATTGAACAGGTTCGGGGAGAGTTATTTACGAACGATTCTGGCCACAAATACCCCACTTCGGACGAGGATTGTCTAGAAATTACCGACGAAGATAGAGAATAGATCGGCACATGTTCCTGCTAGCAGACGCCAAGCTTCCGGCGGGGATAAACCGCATATTCAGCCTGAAGTAGACGACGGCACTGGTCGTGGAGGTGCCAATGGCCATCGTCGTACCCGGAGAAGACGCCGAGGAGATCGTGAGGAGGCCGCGGGCGGGGTAGAGGTGCGGGTTCAGCAGACGGGCGTGCGGCAGCGCCGGCCCCTCAAGCCGCCGACGTGGCAACAACGTACCACCCCTGGTTGTGCTAGTACAGTGTACTTGTTGACAGCTGCAGTAAAATCGTCTAACCTGGGTGACTTTTTTTCTCTTGCACATTATTCTGATGTTTTCATGATTCCTCAAGAGCTGTATGCTTGATGAGAGCTGTAAGCTGGTGCTAGATATTCAAAGCTCCCATAAAATGTATGGAAATGATGCAAAATATGGGTTTTATTGCTATTTGATTGTTTTGTATTGATAATTTATTGATATTCGAAGCAATTTAGTAACTCACAAATTTTATTGTTGATTTTAGTCATAATTAGTTAAATGACCTGGAAGATTAGCCCCTCATGGGGCTAAAGGGCATCTCAATAAATCAAATCGGATATAATCTAGTTGTTATTCATTTTTTGAACAAAGAATATGTAAGCTTCCAGTTGATATGTACCAACTATATGTAGATTCTTTTTTGTAAAGCTACAGGAAGGAGTTTACTATGTTGTAGTAGATCAGCTGGGTAGGCAGTTCAACACCCAGGAGAGTCTGTAGTCATAAACTTACCTGTAGTAGTACCTGCGTGTGCCAAAAAACAGTTACTCAAGCAACTGGATATGATTTTGAAAACGTCAGACGTTTCAGCTAGTATCCACTAGCTTTCGTCAGTGACTGAGAGACCAGAGGGGAAAGCAGGTTTATATACACAACCTGTTGATTGATATGCAAATAAAGTGAAGACAAATTTTTGGAAGTCGAAAAAGAAACAAAAGTCAGACAAGTCAAGACAAGATGATGCAAATTAGTCTGAAAGCTCCTGTTATACAGAACAGGAGCTTAAGTGTGGTCTGTCCTCGGGGCTGGGAGTGCCAAATCCCAAGTGCCGGAAAGATCGACTCGTAGCCCCCCTTCCCTGTTGAGGGAGGACAGACAACACTTAAGCTCCTGTTCTGTATAACAGGAGCTTTCAGACTAATTTGCATCATTTTGTCTTGACTTGTCTGACTTTTGTTCCTTTTTCGACTTCCAAAAATTTGTCTTCACTTTATTTGCATATCACTCAACAGGTTGTACTTATAAACCTGCTTTCCCCTCTGGTCTCTCAGTCACTGACGAAAGCTAGTGGATACTAGCTGAAACGTCTGACGTTTTCAAAATCATATCCAGTTGCTTGAGTAACCGTTTTTTGGCGTATCGTATTACCTGGATGTCTAACCTTCATCGACGTAACATATAAGTTATTATATTTACAATACTAATTAAAATGGGTAAACTTAATTGGAGGTCAGAGGTCGAGAATCCGTACAGTGGAAATAATAGACAAGTGCACTAGACCAAATGAACAGGTGGAAGGACACTTTAGAAGCGTTTTGTTTGCAGGATGTAGACCTGAAGACCGGCCGAAATATTTTGGTTTGTAGAGATGTTGTGACCTGGAAGACCATTGAGGAGCATGTTGGTGGAGAGGGATTGATCCACAACGCTACGTACAGCGGTGGCAAGTGTTTGCCTTACGTCCTTGTGCAGAGGGCAGTGGAGGAGGTAGTGTGCAACTGACTCAGACTTGGCACCACAGCTACAGCTGCGTGGGGTCAAGTTGAACTTGACAAGTGTAGAGTTGAGCTGAGACCAGTCAACACGCAGTCTTGTAGAAAGGATGTTACTGCGACGGTCACCGAGTCTGCGGAACTTCTGGTGACGGCGGGTGGTCAGCATATGCGCTTTACACTTCAGTCTGAACTGGTTGTAGGTCGCAGCTTCCCTCACGTCCCTTGGGAGACTGTTCCAGAGCCGCGTGGTGTACGGAACGAAGCTGTTCTTGTACACAGTTGTTCTGTAAAAAGGAACATGCAAGTGTGTGTCGTTCCGTAGTCGAAGTTGGAGCTGTCTCTGGTAGTCGGGATCAGCACCTGAAGGTGGAGTGGGACTGAACCAGATACTAGCCTGTACATGAGTAGTAATCTGTTATAGTCCCTTCTGGTTGCTAGGCTGTCCCATTCTAGCTCTTCGAGTAGTTTTACTCGGGGTGTTCGGGCCATCGCTCCTGAGACAAGCCGTCCTGCATGGTACTGGACTTGCTCCAGTGTCGTGCTGGCAGTAGTACCGATGTTACTATGCAGGATGGAGGCATACTCCATTGTAATTCAGTAATTTTCAGCCATAAATTGTTAGATTTTTTAGGGTCTCAGAGGGGGGTCCCAGAACTCCATAACGAAAAACACCTGGAGGGTTTTAACTATATGGCTGTTCATAGTTCCTCATACCTATCTCACATACAAAGTATGAGCCGATTTGGCCGACCCCCATCTTCCGACCTCTGCCTGGTTTTCTCGTGCAATGACTCTTAAGCTTATGTGAACATGATGTAATGTTTTGTTTCTTACTTCGACGCAGTGATATGTGATGTTGGCTGTGAATCGAAATCATTTTTTCAGTATTTGCACGGCGACTTTCGCCGCTATCAATAGCTTCACCGATGCACAAATACGTGCTCTGGGAAGGTGGTCATCGGATGCCTTCAAGAAATACATCCGCATGTAAATAGGAGTAGGAATATCCCACCTTAACCACAGGCGCTAATGCCACGCCATATTTGCTCAGCTACAGATAAAGTTACTACTGTTCACTTGAAAATGCTGTGGGCTTTGGTGGCTAAAACTGTACAAAAATTGTCTCTCTAGTAAGTTATCCGCCCCATGTATGTACGTGTGAAAAATCTGAAATTGACAGCGCCGAACTCTAAAAAGATTTGCGCTGCGACACCATTTGTTTACTTATGTTTACAGATTGAAGCTCTGAGTTTCCCCGCTCTGTTCATCTATGAATATGATTGTATTCTGCCGGTTTGTGAATTAAACATGTGTTCCGCCAAAACATGATTCTTGGTCGTTCCGTTTTCTGTCATGATTTAAAGTCTGGCTTAGTAGCGAGAAAAGACTTTGCCGCAGGGCAAACATTTCACTCTGGGAAGGTCATATCAACTGCGATTAAATTTTGGCCCTTGTCCTGCTGGCCATCCTGGCCTATACACGCTCCCTGTGCTGGGGTGTCCAGACACTACTGAAATGTTTGGTACTACCTTTATTTTACTTATTCTAGGTTACTTTAATCTAAAACAACCCCATTATGTTATACATCAATGAAAAGCTAAGAGTCTCTACTTTTTATACATGTCTTCCAAAAGTGACCTAGTGCAAGCAGTAATGGCTAAATATAGGTAATAATGCAATAAAATGTTTTTTTATGAAATGCATGTATTATGATACCCAAAGCCACATGAGAACTGCCAATTCAAGTCTACAACATTCATGAGATGTCCTGACAACATCAGAAGTACATAGCAGACAAAAAATGTACTCAGGTACTACTACAGGTAAGTTATGACTACAGACTCTCCTTGGTGCTGAGCTGCCTAACCAGCTGAAAAGGTGATCCACTACAACATAGTATTCTCCTTCTTGTAGTTTCACAAAAGATTCTACACATACTTGTGATACATTAATTGAAAGCTTACTACTTGTACTTTCTCAGGAGCTTGTTAGCATCTTCATAATATTCATTACAAAGGTAATAAATGAATAAAGGGCAATAAAATGCATTTCGTCTACAATGTTGGAATATAATCCACTCAGCACCCACAGAATTACTTGCAGCTGGGTGATACAGCTTCTGAGGAAACATGACAACACTAGAAGTACATATCAGACAAAAAAAGGCATCCAGGTACTACTACAGGTAAGTTTATGACTGCAGACTCTCCTTAGTGCTGAGCTGCCTACCCAGCTGAAAAGGTGATCCACTACAACATAGTAGTCTCCTTCTTGTAGCTTCACAAAATATTCTACAGGTACTTGTTACACATGAACTGAAAGCTTACTACTTGTACTTTCTCAGAGGATTGTATCTTGATACGTGCTAATTACAAAAGTGACAAATGTATAAAGGGCAATACAATATATATTTTATACAATATTGGCATATAATCCACTCAGCACCCATAGAATCACTTGCAGCTGGGTAATACAGCTTCTGAGGAATCCTGACAACACCAGAAGTACATATCAGACAAAAAAATGCACGCAGGTACTACTACAGGTAAGTTTATGACTACAGACTCTCCTGGGTGTTGAACTGCCTACCCAGCTGATCTACTACAACATAGTAAACTCCTTCCTGTAGCTTTACAAAAAAGAATCTACATATAGTTGGTACATATCAACTGGAAGCTTACATATTCTTTGTTCAAAAAATGAATAACAACTAGATTATATCTGATTTGATTTATTGAGATGCCCTTTAGCCCCATGAGGGGCTAATCTTCCAGGTCATTTAACTAATTATGACTAAAATCAACAATAAAATTTGTGAGTTACTAAATTGCTTCGAATATCAATAAATTATCAATACAAAACAATCAAATAGCAATAAAACCCATATTTTGCAACATTTCCATACATTTTATGGGAGCTTTGAATATCTAGCACCAGCTTACAGCTCTCATCAAGCATACAGCTCTTGAGGAATCATGAAAACATCAGAATAATGTGCAAGAGAAAAAAAGTCACCCAGGTTAGACGATTTTACTGCAGCTGTCAACAAGTACACTGTACTAGCACAACCAGGGGTGGTACGTTGTTGCCACGTCGGCGGCTTGAGGGGCCGGCGCTGCCGCACGCCCGTCTGCTGAACCCGCACCTCTACCCCGCCCGCGGCCTCCTCACGATCTCCTCGGCGTCTTCTCCGGGTACGACGATGGCCATTGGCACCTCCACGACCAGTGCCGTCGTCTACTTCAGGCTGAATATGCGGTTTATCCCCGCCGGAAGCTTGGCGTCTGCTAGCAGGAACATGTGCCGATCTATTCTCTATCTTCGTCGGTAATTTCTAGACAATCCTCGTCCGAAGTGGGGTATTTGTGGCCAGAATCGTTCGTAAATAACTCTCCCCGAACCTGTTCAATCATTATCCGTTCTATTTTGGGGTTTAAACGGCAAATTTACCGCCTCAAACACTGTAAACATCATGAACAAAGAATGCACGCAGACGACGCCGCCATATTTGAATAAATTAGCGCGCAAAGGCTCATGGGATGACGTCACATGGATGTTGCGTAATGTCATGTTGACCCTTGGCCCCTCGGCACTCGGCACGGGTGAAGAAGTTACTTCCGTGTTCGCGCGATACGCGGAAGAGTGACGCGTCCATGTATGGGATACCAGAAAACCGAGATATCTCGGTTTCCGCATACAGGGAACACATGTGAAAACCGAGATATCTCGGCGGCCGCAGGACTAGGGTTAATTAAATCAAAGCTCAGGAAACAAAAACAGATAGGTACAGGTCAGCTGTACTTTCAACTACACATGCAGGACTGGAAATCATTTACCTATCATGTATACTCGGTTCCTGTAGGATAGAAAAAAACCTATCGTACTGATTGTAGATCATTAGAACTGACGATTGTTGTGTCTTTGACTTGCCATAGAAAGCTAAAGGACAGGAGTATCGCCAGGCAGCTCAGGAGAAGTCCCATGGATCCGATAGTCGATTCCATGTTGCCAGCTCGTCTTATTGTGTTTTAATCACGGGAGTTACAGTCCAAATGTCAGGGTTGCAGTTTGAGCATAGCTAATGTTTTTCGCGGACCGTACCATCTTGAGGTATAGGGGTGGCAGCCCGGGTTGAACGACAAGATGCATAGTAGCTTTCTTAGTAGCTAAGTAGCTATCTATATCTAAGAAGCTATCTATGGCTGCATCCGAGGCCTTATCGCCCAGTGGGTCAGTAAAAGGCAAGGCTTGATGATTATCAGTAATGCTTATCCTCCCTAGTCAAAGGTGAACCTCGTTCTCAATAGAGAGGTGAGCGTATTTGGAGTGTAAAGTACGGAGGCCCGTATGTACAGACATGTGTGTCTACCCGAATGCCTTCCACGTCTGCGCGAATACCTTCCACGTCTGCGCGAATATCTTCCTCGTCTGCACAGAAAAAAACTTCCTCGTCTGCCCGAATACCTTCCTCGTCTGCGCGAATACCTTCCTTATCTGCGGGAATACCTTCCTCGTCTGCACAGAAAAAACTTCCTCGTCTGCCCGAATACCTTCCTTATCTGCGTGAATACCTTCCTTATCTGCGGGAATACCTTCCTCGTCTGCACAGAAAAAAACTTCCTCGTCTACCCGAATGACCTTCCACGTCTGCGCGAATACCTTCCACGTCTGCGCGAATATCTTCCTCGTCTGCACAGAAAAAAACTGCCTCGTCTGCCCGAATACCTTCCTCGTCTGCGCGAATACTTTCCTTATGTTTATGGTCTATGTTTTAAGCCCCCGTCACACATTCACGACCTTAACCTAATTTATACCTAACACTAGCCGGCCAGGGTAACCTGACGCTCGGAAGCAGCCTGGCCAGTAGGGCGAATTTGCTTTTCGCGACTACATTTCTATACGAATAGAAACAAATTTAGAGATCAATTTGAGTCACATTCGACCACCGAATACGCCCGAAACACTGCTGACTTGATCCGAATGGTTGTTTCTTTTGTCCTGCAGCTAGACTTACAGACGAATTCCTGCCAAATATGTTTGAACCTCCCGACCAACACTCGAATGTTTTAAACATTTTGAAGCATTAATATTAGGCTGGTGCAGCCGAATAGTAGCCGATTTCGCCAAACACCAGACAACTTTCACCTAGTGTTCGCAATCAATTTCTGTAAGGAACAAACTATTTGATACGTATGTACTGTATGGGTCCTAAATATGGGGATCTTTCAAAAAGCCTAAATCCTCCCCAATTGAAGCCGTCCACCTAAAATTCTGTAAACAATCTTTACTCCTATCTAGACTGGGGGGTTAAAAAGTGCCCGCGCCAACTCTGATGTCAGATAGCGTCTGAACGGCTTGCCATAGAACCACCAAACATGGTGACTTTCCTAAAATTTAACAATTTTTGATAACCTTTTGTTGTATACCATTAAGATTTTGGAGGTCTATAAGTCTATATTTCGTCAACAAAAATATGCATGCACCCTGATATCCCCCTGTATTACAGGGACATTTAAGTACTATTTATTCATAGTACTTTTAGAAAAATCAAAAGTGATTTTCTAATTCCGGCCAGTCTTTGAATGGAACTGGGTGTGAACAATATGGCCGCCATTATTTTGGTCAACTTTTAAAGTCTATATTTCTTCCTCGAAAGCATGCATTGTTTTGACATTGACTCATCGATTAGAGACATATAAGTACTTGGCTCATAGTACTTTTTCAAAGATCAGATATGTTTGGGATTTCCGGCCAATTTTTGAAAGTTGCTGGGTGTGACCAATATGGCTGCCATTATTTTGGTCAACTTTCAAAGTCTATATTTCTTCATTAAAAGTATGCCTGAACTTAACATTCCCTTTTATGATGGGGGCATATAAGTACATTTGATTTATAGTACTTTTTAAGAAATCAGATGTGTTTTTCTATTTCCTGCCAATTTTGGAAAGTTGCCGGGTGTGACTAATATGGCTGCCATTATTTTGGTCAACTTCAGAAGTCCATATTTCTTCATTAAAAGCACAAATTGACTTGACATTCCATCAGGTGTCAGGGACATATAAGTACTATTGAGTCATAGTACTTTTTAAAAAATCAGACATCTTTTGTATTTTCGGTTAATTTTGGAAAGTTGCTGGGTGTGACCGATATGACTGCCATTATTTTGGTCAACTTTTAAAGTCAATATTTCTTTATTCAAAGTATGCATGAACTTCATATCCCCCTGTGTGACAGGGACATATAAGTATTATTGGGTCATAGTAATTTTTGAAATATTAGTTATAGTCTACAATATTTGTTCATTCATTGAAAGTGGCCTAGCTTGAACAAAATGGCTACCCAAATTTTAGACAGCTTTGCAGGTGTATATTTTCTGATCACAAGCATGGATTGGCTAAGTATTCCCTCATATATTGTAGACAAATAAGTACTACTTATACATGCTACTTTGGTGAGATGTACATCAGCTGATCAAATCCCTGGGAATGTTGAAATCAACACATTTCTGTGGGAGTGGGGCAGGTAGACATAATGTCACGGCGTTGCCACATACATTATACCAGATGACTTTACCCTGCACAAACATTACTCTTCTCAGTTGTAGCGCCATGATGACTTCGAGGTAATATTGTGCTAAAGAACCTTACCTAAACCGATGTCAATTTGGCTCACTACCCCTACGGGTCTCAAGGATTGTTAGACTAGATAGAACGTCCTTGGTTAGACGGGGTATCATAGTTACATCAGTTGTGCATTTGGCACGTTTTTCTAATTCAGTCTTCAACTAAACGGCAGGAAACCATTAATATGTCTAACTTGGTTATGTGGCTACGTACGCCCTCACTATTCGAGTGAATGTTTACCTTCGTCCGTCTTTTTGTTTATCAAGTATCTATTCAAATAATCAACTTCTGTCAAACATTAGATCTAATGTTAAATGAGTTACTTTTTACGCGTAAAGTTGCCCAGTCTTGTCATTTGTGGTCTTTTAAAAATTTCTGTCTCTTACGGAAAACACATACATGTATACGGGGTTCAAAACACGAACTGCAAAACCTTCACAATTCAAATCATACAGTCTCAAACCCGATACATTCCTACACCACACAGCGCAATTTACGTCTGGCTGACGCTCTTATCAGGCTATCTACCCAGCCTTCAAGAATATTCGCTGTACTACTTTCTATACCCGCCCATTAATACTGTGTGCTGCTACCTTACAGCATTGCTAGCACTGTTCTTTGGGCATAGCAAAACAGACCCATTTTACACAATTTTATAGTGGTGTATGCCAAACTATGTCTTAAGTTCATTTGGCATTTGCCTAAGACACATCTATAACAAATTTCAGGTCGTTTGGTTTTAATACAAGGGCATAAAAGCTGAAAAGAGCAGAAAAACTTATTTTACACAGATTCGAAGTTGTTTTTGCCAGAAATGTGAGTATAGTTCTTTGGGCATACGTCTAAGGCACTCCTTTACCAAATTGTAGATCATTTGGTTGTAATATTAGGTCACAGGAGCCAAAAATGTACATTTTTGTCTGAAAATAGCAGAAAATACCTGCTTCACACCATTTTCAAGTGATGTATGCCAAAGCTGCAAATGTCATTTTTTGAGCATATGCTCAAGGCACCCCTGTACCAAATGACGAATTCTACATTCCGTATTTCCGTAGAAAGTCATGGTACAGGCTCGGTAAATGTTGCTTCGTTCACAAAAAGACTCTCTGACCACTATAACTACGATAATCATCTTCAAAAAGCCTACACTATACATACACACAACACCCACCAAAACAATATCACACTGTCGAAGGCATGAGCCCTCCGAACTCTAGTGTTTTGTATACCACATGTTTTGTTTGGGATGTACGCTTGAGGTGGCCTTGTGGGATTATGTAGGCCGTTGACTTGATGCCTGGCGGGCAAACGTGCAGTCCCGGTGGGAGTAGTAGAGTACGCCTTTGTCCCAGAAATGTCAAAGTGCTAAGTGAGAAGTCAAAGTGTCAAAGTATCGAAAAGCAAGCATTCATCAAAAGCCACTTAGTATCCAGTTAGCACAGCTAGGCTGACAACTTGAAAACAATGATGGTAATCTGCAAGCAGATCATACAGTGACAAGGAAGTATCCTTTGGCCAGAGGAGTGTCCATTATCCACCTTAGGTGGTCGTGCAAACTCCTCTGGCTAATGAATACTGCCTTGCAACTGAAAGGGATCTGCTTGGAGATTAAGCAATGGTGGCCAGTCAGCATTTGTCATTTTGTGAGACCACCAGGGATACTAGACATTCAGGCCAAGAACCCGAATGTGGTGTAGAAAAGGTGGAGAGAAGGGATACAGTTGTATCCAGACCTAGCTGTTGAAAATGACAGAATCAAGAGAAGAAAGACTGTTCTTTATACCATGAGTAAAGAGCCAAAGAACTGCGTGTACGACACGATGACGATTGTAAACAATGAGAACTAAAAAGTAGCGGGAGCATATTTATATCTGACAAATGCATGTGTCCCACGAACTCTTGTTCCTTAATGCTAAATCAAATAAAAAAAATTCACAAAAGCTCGAAATATTTCATAGATATACCAGGTCTCAGAATTCTTGTTGTTTTTAGTTTCATTTGCTAACATCTTTATAGTACCACAGTCAAAGTGATTCAGTCATTCTTTTCGCCGAAGTTTTGTTAGAGGTATATATGTAGACTGTAAACAGACTGAATGGATATGTTGGACTTGTTAAAGGGTCTGCATGGGGAGGTCCTGGCAACGGTTAACGGTAAATTCAGTAGGGCCGGCAACGGTTAACGGTAAATTCAGCAGGGCCGGCAACGCTTAACGGTAAATTCAGGATGGTCGGCAACGGTTAACGGTAAATTCAGGATGGTCGGCAACGGTTAACGGTAAATTCAGGACGGTCGGCAACGGTTAACGGTAAATTGACAGCCATTTTTATTCGAGCTTCACTAGATTTGTTATCTGAATTTGTGAGAAAAAGTGATCACTGACAAATTTAAGTATACTTTATGAAGCACGCATTAATTAAAGGTACTTCACACTGGTGTTCCCTGTGTTCCCAGCCGTCGCAAACAGCAACAGGAGAGACAGCATTTTGAGCTTGTGACTCCTCATTATATTTCTGAAACGAATCATATCTAATTCAAAATGAAAAATTGTTAATCGTGATGCACTCTGTGATATTACTATTCAATCATATCTAATTCGAAATGATAGATCATTAATCGTGATGCACTCTATGATATTACTATTTAATCAATATTACTATTGTCGCCGACATTACCTTAAAACATGACATTAAAAGTATCAAATTCTATTTCAGGGCGGCAAATCAAAACAAAAACTCAGAATGAGGACAGCTGTCTGATATGGACATTTACTGTCATTTCTGAACACATTTTCGTCGTCATTTCAAATTCTAAGCATTTGAAATAGCCCCCAAAACAAGCTACGTGAGTCACCTCTTATTTACGGGTAACGCCCATGAATACAATGGAGCTGTAACCATGCAACAGCGGCAGCCTACGGTACAAAACAAGCACATCGTATTTTACCCCAGAGATCTGGTTCAGGTTCTGGGAACGGGTGGGGCTGTTCTATGGTAGTCATGGGGTACGTGTCTGGCTTGAATACTGAAGCCACAAGCGGACGTTCGAGTTCCGAGAGCTATCTGACGTTTGACTACGAAGCCTTCAGGGTTTAGGCGTAACGAAGAATTATTCACTAACGCTTAACACTGAATTTAGGATGACAAATAACGCTCTTCGTAGAAATAAAATGACTACCAATGCTTCACGGTAAATATACTAATAACGCTTAACGTGGAATAAGAGCGAGCCGGCAACGATTAACGGTGAATTAAAGTAGCCCTTAACGCTTAACGGAAAAAGGCATGCAGACCCTCTTGTTACTGTATGTGGTGCTCTACCAATTCGCCATAGCAGGGAACATACTGGTTCAGAAATAGGTGTTTGAAATGGTAGACCGCCATACATCGTACTCACTACAATTGTTGTGTGATAAAGTCGATTGATTGGTTGATTGATTGATTGATTGATTAAAACCTAAAACTCCTCCACTAAGAATAGATTATAATACCACGCCATTGCTATCTCTACTCCCTTCTCCCTACTCGCGTTGAGTTGCTACATTGTGGCAAGTAGTAGTTATGGTTTACAAGTTCTAGAAAAGAAACATTAAAACGGATTGCCTCTTGTATAACTTTGCAGGGCGAAGATGGAGCAGAGGAGCGTGGAAGTGTTACGGTTAACTGCCGGAGAAACCACTGCCTTGGTCCCAGGGGTTAACCTGATCTGTAAGGAAAGAGGCAACTTTATAATTTACAAGGTTTGTATTCGTATTAGAACATGTTGTGTTGTAGAATCTAAAGGTTTTTGGGTTCAAATCCCACGTAGGCCATATCCATAGGGTAATGTGCGGGGGAAACAACTGATGTCCCGTTTGACTCCGAACTATGCCACGACCACGGCTGACTTCCTCCCAATTAGTTCCCTACCGCTTCACAACACTTACTAGCTATAGTCTGCACAGAACATCTAACGGTCTCACAACCATTTCTTGTTTTAAATACCATCTTGAAACATTCGGTCGGCGCAGACGATCACTAGCCAACCTCCAGAAACTACTGCCAACCACAGAAGACCTCGCTCACGACTGACTCCCAACCATGGTCTGTAGAAGGCTGCTTGACGTCGTTTACTTGTGTGGTAACACTAGCCTCGGGCTGATATCCAAATTGTATGTTAGTTTTGTCTGCCACACCCATCTAATGACTTGACAAGAATGCTTGCTTTCTTTAACTTAACACCAGAATACTGCATTCCTCCCAGGATCCAGCGAACACCAAAGAACCGTACAAGGCTTGTCGCAACATCTGCAAGCATCAAGGCGGCACGTTTGTGAGAGATGTGGAAGATTCCACCTGTAGGTAAGAAAGAAATTATACCATATATACACCAACCAGAAGTTAGCAGCCCGTTTATGCTACGGTCACAACCCGCCGTACGTGCTTTTTGTCCGTACGTTTTTTTGGGAGGAAACGTCTGCTACGTTTTTCTGAAAACGTGGGGAAGGAGTGGCGTCTACGCACGTCAGTCGCACGTCACTCGCAGGGTTGCGCAGAGTGTAAGAGTGTGGTCTAGTCTGCACGCCAAGTCTGACCGTGAGCGGTTGCGTGCATCGTACGTTGCGCAAGTGATTACAACGTACGATCTCTGTGCGATTGCAACTTTACCGTAAGGAAGCCGTACTCACACGTGCTTCTTCCGCACGTACGGGACACGCGCGTCGATCGTACTCGCACGCACGGGTGGTGAATCCGCAGACCGCACGTAGAAAAAGTTTTACATGCACTTAAAGTTCTACGGCGTGTCTGCGTGGTTCCAAATCCGTAGGATTCCGTACGGAGGTGGTACTCACCACGCACGGATGCCCTACGTTTGCCCACGTTTTTGCACGTAGACAGCACGCGGAGGCACGTACGGCGGGTTGTGACCGTAGCTTTAGCAGCCCATTCTAGCAGCCGCTTTAGCGACAGATTTCTGGGTAGAAGAAATCTAGCATCCGATTCGTGTTTATTCATTCGTTTCTCTTTTTTTATCTAGTACATCTGAACGGATTTTGCGACGTGGATGTATACAGACTATATATACATTCAGTTACCTGTCGATTGGGGGCTTTTGCTTTAACTTAAAGACAACAAAAACAAACAATTTTGAAAATAAGCTATAAGAGCGACATCTACCGGAGAGAGCATGCAGGGCGTGTTTACTAGTTTGAAATCTAAAAGACGTTCTGTAATTGAACCAAACGTGGCCCGTGAACTTGAAAAACTGATAATGATAGCCTAGGCCCTGGTTATCAGGTAAAACTATTATATTGGATAGGCCATGTTTGATAAAGGAGCCACGGCTGAACAAATTGAGTAAAATGAGGTAAGAAATACGGATTGCCAGCATAAGGAAAGTCTTCCTGCCATTCGAACTAAACGTGCCCCGTTAACTTTAAAGACTATGAATGGTTTCAAACGGTCAAGAGTATCTGTCCATACTATAAAATTGAACGGGCCGGATTTCAAACCTTACGCGTCGCGTTTGTATGAGGTCATATTCTTCACAGTGCAGCAGCGACACCTAGCTGCAGTGCGAAGTATAACCAGTCATTTTCACCTTGCCTGAAGGAAGATGACAGACAGTTCAGCTAAATGTCAGCTCAGTATATATCAACTTGAAGAAAGTATCCACGGAAGGTTTGTAGTTGCTAGCGTGTACTTTACTAACTGCACTAATTGAAGTTGTTACGCAATTGGATAACTTTAGAAAACTCTCATTCGTTTCATCAAGTAGCATCCACTACTTTTCGTCAGTACTAAACAAAATCTGAAGTTGAACGGATATCCACCCAAAAACTATGAATTGATATGTAAATTGTATGCTACTTAAACCAGTTGGTATTTGATAAATGTACCCATGTCAGTTGCTTGAGTATCAAGTTCTTGCGTATCTCGATGTAACTGAACGATAATTTTGTTTCAGTATTCTGCGATGCACCAAGCACGGCTGGAAGCTGGACCCCTCCAGCATGAAGTATGTCAACCCCCCGGACAGCTTCAGACAGGACAAGTTAGGTACGGCCCACCACATTTAGCCTGGTGTCAAGTCTGTCGTGGTTCGGGCAGGCTGTCTTCGGCGACCCAATAGTTTTCCCCCGTCCAGCTCAACAGACCGCCCGGTAGGAGATACGCCTGTGATAGGATATGGCACGCCGGGCGTTGATTATCTCCACTAATCAATCTCCCGTCGTGAAAAACCTACCGGGGAACTTAGCTGAGACGGGCGGGAAAGAGTTTCAGCAGCCCCGAAGAAAATCCGCCCCAACCGCAATAGACTGGATACCAGGTCACGCCACATCTAGAGGCGTTGCGGCTAATTTCCGTTGCCATCATGAAACGGTACCGGTTTTAAAAGCTCCTGTCACACGTATACAGCCGAATATGGCCTCCGAGGCACTGCCTATAAACTCCCCCCAACTATGGTTAGGAGTAGATCGGGATCGTTCTGTTAGCTCGCCTAGTCGATTGTTTCAAAATGTATAAAACATTGAAGTGCAGGCGGGAGGTTCGACCATGGTTGACTGGTAGTTGTTAGTGTTCTGGAGTAGGTCAGCAGTCCACGGGGCGTGTTCGGGGGTCAGATTTGACTCAAATTCGATATTGATATGAATCGCCTTCAACCAATCATTGTTGGTGGTCGGGGGAAGGTTATGAATATATAATCGGTACTTAAAATGGGATTTAGACATCCGAGTTTAACGCAAAAGGTCATCGTATTCATCAGTATGTACATGTACATCTGAACGGATTTCTTGATTCAAACAATTGTATTATTCTCACTATAACATGTTCATTCAGTTCCAGAGTTAGACGAAGATGGGGGATTAGCCTTGGTGGAGCTGATTCCGCCTAAGCCGTGGGACAACGACGCAAGGCGCCCGCAGACCATCCGACTCGGAGAAGTGCAGGTAAAAAAAAATCCCTTGTTGTCTTCAGACTTCAGATTGTGTCCTAACATTTGTATATTTCAAATCTAGATGACATGCTTTTTTTCGGCCCTCCATAGAATGACTTAGTGCGGCCTAACAGAGTATACTAGGTTAGCTGCATCATGTAAGGATGTGTATTTCTATTTGTAGTTGACGTTTTTCGCGCATGCGTGTATGGAGCTGAAGCTGGGAGACAAGACGATGTTTTTCGACCCGTGGCTGACCGGACCCGCCTTCGCCAGGGGGTGGTGGCTGCTGCACGAACCGCCCGCTGATTGGCTGGAGAGGCTGTCACGTGCTGACCTCATTTACATAAGTCACGTACACTCGGACCATCTCAGGTCAGAGTCAAATGTTCTTATTTGTACTTCAGTCCTTCCTTTTTCCTTGTAGTTTGGAGTTCTTAATTCTTATAAAGCTTGAACTTTGACCAAGACCACAATGCATCGCTCTGCACATGCACAGAACTGCGATAGTAACCTATTCTCGCTGCGCGCTGATTGGATCAGACTAATGAGTACACCTGTGGACACCATATAAGTACAGAGAGACAGATCACCCCATGTGCACACAGAGGATTCTTCCAACACATATCGAAGGAGCGCGACGATGGCTGACAGAAGTAAGAGAGGGAACAGGACAGAAGAGAGGTGGAATAAGGGGAGGGTTTTCCACGGGAAACTTTATTTCTTACATCCATCCAGATGATCCAGGTTACTTTTCCCACTGCGCACTCATTGGATCATCCCTATGAGTTATGGGGTCCGCGCCTTCGTCGCGCCCCACATTCTTATTGTCGTCCTTTTACATTCTCCATGCCCTTTCTTTTCCTGTCTCCTCCCTCTTTCATCTTCCCTCTCTCATCCCCTTACTTATCCCTTGTTCCCTGGTCTTGTTTTCTCTTTTTACAAAGCTTTCAATGAATTAAAACAAAGACAAGACGTTACTCTTCTGTTCCTCTTTATTCGTAACACATTCCCATAATAAGCTCCAACATATTATGACACCAGTGTTCAAGCTACATCACTTATCTTTCGTACTTCATTTTCTTTCCCCTTTCTTTATCTAGATCTGTTTCTTACTAACACCTTTCACGTTTTTCTTCTTCCCGTCCTTATTTGTTTTGCCTATTAGAACGCGGGCTGTAATCCTACCAAGTTATCTTGTGCCATGTACTCCTGTACTGCTTTTGACATCTGTTCTGTGGCCAACTTTGATGCTGGTCCACCTAGCTGGCTTCATGACTTTAGCTATTTTCATATAATGTGATGCTCTCTTTTAGTACCCCACCCCACATGAGACATTACATCTTCTTCACTAGCCCCTGTCATATGAAGGGAAATAGCACATCCCGCTCGGGAGCCATGCAATCTTTCCTCCTCGTAGATACCGCACTTCTCTAGGTATCTTTTAAAAGACTCGTCGACCGCTGAAGTAGTGGGTTGGTTCTCTAGCACCTGACCTTGCTTTGACGTGGCCCTAAACAGCAAACCACCGCTCAAGTTTACAGATAAGTACTCAGCCATGTCAACATAAAACCTATAGCTTCTACTGGGCATGAAGCCGTATCCCCCTGTTTTTTTCTAAACGCGAACACATTCTGTCTGCCGTCCCTCAACGTTTTTTCCCACACATGATTAAACAAAAGGGCTCCTGACGCGAGCCTATACACCTGATTAGTCCTACCCCTTATGGCTCTCCTACCCTGTCTCCCGCAAAGAAAACGGCTTTGAAAATAGCCTGATCTCTAGCCCTTATGAAAAGTTTTATGGGGAACTTCTCTCTCTCAATCTGCTGCACGATATATTGGCACACCTTGATGATTTTCGGTAAGAACACTGGTTTTGCCTGCTGTGGGGTTATGCCTTGTTGTAACTGCTCCCCTGTCACAGCTTTCAAATATTCCTTGACTATGGGACTCGCTGCGGGATTACCTAGACCTAAACGCTCATCCCACTCACCGCCCCTTCCGTGCTTACTAAAAATTGACCTCAAATTACCTACGTAGGAATCTACAGTCTTGAAAGCAAGTCTATAGGGACACAAACAGCTACTGTTGGACTGATCACAATTACCAACGTGCACCCTCGTCTTCCCATCATCATCTTTCCAAATTAACAAATCTTACGATGTCTTTTGGGGTCGCCGAATCTAACGTCTTTGCTGGCTGGAGCGCACCTAAAAATTCTCCTAGCTGCGCTTCCAGAGCTCTCTTTTGCTTGGCATGCGCCGAGGATGAGGTAACATTCATTATCTCCTCATATCTTTTGTCTATCCTTTCTTGGTCTACGTTTCTTCCCCTTACTGTCACTGTGTTAACTGGCGTGCTTGGCATCCCACACTTCTGACAGTAATTAAAATCAAAGTCGTTTGGATATCGACATGCCAAACACGCCCTAGGAGACATCCATAATCTCGGCACCCCACTGTAAGCTACGGGAGGAGCTGAAACGCCCATAGGTCCCACTTTGTCGAACGTGTTCTCCACGTCGCCCTGTGTGACGGCTCTGCTTGTGCCACCTTGAGAGCCCTGGACGCCTTGTCCCACAATATTGGCCACCAGTATTTCCTGGGGTTGAAATCAGGAACAACAATCGTCTCTCTCGCTTTCTCTTCAGTTAAGAAATTGACAACTGACTCTATCATTGAGAAAGGCGGAAAGACATACGCGTTACACCCTTTCAAAGTTTTCGCGAATACATTGGCCCCTTGCGCTCCCGGAACTGGCCAGGGACTAAAGAACTTGAGTGTCTGCCCGTTTCTCGCTGTTTGTACATTAGATGGTAGAGCCATCAAATCTACATCGAACCCTTGCTGTCCTCCCAACTCATTGTGTTTTCTTGCAAACACTTTGTCTTTTGACGGCACATAGGTTAACATGAGATTTATGTTAATGTTGATCGCCATCTCCCACAACCTAACTACCGCCCTTGTTAGAGCCAAACTTCTACTACCCTGGTTCTCCCAAGCAGATATCAGGTTTTTGTTGTCTACCCAAGCCTCTACCCTTTTGTCCCTAACGTGCTCCTCCATAGCCATAAGCACTTTTGTGAGCGCTTCTGTTTCCTTAATGGAGATGTGCTCCTCTGTCTCATTGCCCTGACAGTAATCACCCATCTGTACCTCCCCTTCACCTGTTGTTACCGATCCTCCCCACTTGAAGCCTGAGGCATCTGATGCTAATTTGATCACATCATGTTTTTCTTTCCTCCATGTCATGTGCCCCTCCCATCCACCAAAAAACCTCCAGTACTCTAGCTCTTTCTGTACCCCTTTTTACCCTCCATGTAATGGGGGTATTGTTTTTGGTCCGTTTCATGTTTTGGTCTGATATCTGAAGATCGGTGAAAAGGAACTGTATGATATTTGGCAGATTGATGGATGGGGCCTTGGAGATTGTGTAGGTTGACTTTGAGCCCCTGGTGATTGACCTTGGTACTGCAGTTTAATTTTTTATTCTATTGTTGGCGCGTTATGGACTGTTTGTGCGACATTAAAGTTGCATGTAGTTGTTATTATTATTGTTTAGTGGTTTAAATTGGGTTTCCTAGCTGTTTGCGTTTGATATTTACAAAATGTTTAACGTTGGTCTTTCTGTGTTGAATGTTTGGAAAATCTGGTGGATGGTTTGGT
>NW_017804170.1:30852-34736 GCF_001625305.1 Branchiostoma belcheri | reverse complement strand
GGCTCCGCAGTTCTGCGGCGGCGGGAGTTTTTACGAGAGACCTGCAACCGAGGTCTTCATGAAGAGCAGTCTGCATAACAACTTGTACATTTAAATAAAAAGTTACTTCACGTTCCCTTCTGGTGCAGATTGCCATTAAAACTTGGCACTCTGCCTGTAGTCTGTCTGTGATTCATGTTCCGTTTCTTATGGTTACAGAATTAAAATTTAAAAATACGCAGGTTTCATGAGAAGCACAGTCTAATAAATGATATCAGTAGCTGGGACATCTAAATAAAAACTTACTTCACGTTCCCTTCTGGTGGAAAGTTTAATTGCCATTAAAACTTGGCGCTCTGCCTGTAGAGATCGTGAGGTTTCTGCTGATACAATCTGTGATTCATGTTCAGTTTCTTATGCTTACAGAATTAAAATGTAAAAATATGCAGGTTTCATGAGAAGCACAGTCTAATAAATGATATCAGTAGCTGGAACATCTAAATAAAAAGTTACTTCACGTTCCCTTCTGGTAGAAATTGCCATTAAAACTTGGCACTCTGCCTGTAGAGATTGTGAGGTTTCTGCCAATACAATCTGTGATTCATGCCACTACCAAAAATGCCAATCTTGTTTTTCTTCAGAGAAGAAAACTTTTCTTCCACTGAGAAAATTATTCTTCACCCAAGAAAAAAATCTTAGTCCATGAGACAGGAATTTCAAGAAACTGCATTTTAGCATATTTTTACTTGTGGTAAGATTTCTTTTCTTATGTATCTTGAACTAAATATCCTTAGACTATTATTCTTGCAGTAAGAACTTCTAAGTTTTCTAGAAAACCATTCTGTACACAAGAAAAGATTTCTTGAACTAAGATCTAACTCTTCTTGTAGCAAGAAAAATATTACTCCCCACAAGAAGAGATTTCTTGAACTAAGATCTAACTCTTCTTATTGCAAGAAAATCATTCTGTACACAAGAAAATATTTCTTGAACTATTATCTAACTCTTTTTGTGGCAAGAAAACCATTCTCCTTGCAAGGAAAGATTTCTTGAACTAAGATCTAACTGTTCTTGTAGTAAGAAAACCATTCTCCCCACAAGAAAAGACTTCTTGAACTAACATCTAACTGTTCTTGTGGCAAGAAAAGCATTCTGTACAGAAGAAAATATTTCTTGAACTAAGAGCTAACTGTTCTTGTAGCAAGAAAACCATTCTGCCCACAAGAAGAGATTTCTTGAACGAAGAGCAAACTGTTCTTGTAGCAAGAAAACCATTCTGTACACAAGAAAAGATTTCTTGAAATAAGAGCTGACTCTGTTCTTGTAGCAAGAAAATCATTCTGCCCACAAGAAAAGAAATACAATGTATATAGTGCTACATGTACCTAAATAGAAAACGGACAATAATGTATAGCAACTAAATGTTATTTGTTAAAAGCATTTGGACAGTATAGAGATTTTATTTTCACATTGATTTTTGTACAATGTATCTAATCAAAAATATCAGTCCATCAACATTCTTGGAATGGAAACAGTTTAACAGTAGCTTTCAAAATATTATAGGATGTAACTAACAAGCCATTATAATTTCAGACTACAGATCGTATCACATTCTGATCAGAAACATATTCAGCAGAAACTGAAGTTTTCGCATTATAGAATTGGCAAAGTCACACCCTTTGGACACCTGAAAAAAACAGGAAAGACCTGTGTTAGTTTGCATGCGTGTACTGCGAGGCAACAAGTCAAAGGAGGATGCTAAAATACTATTTTTATTACTTGGAGTAAACAATTTAAAATTATATTAGAAAGCACTGTAATAAACTTTACTATACAATACACCAGAGATATATGATTTGACTTTAAAATCAACCCCAATGGCGTTGTAACAATATCTGGGCTATGAAGTCTAAATACAATGTCAACAGATCTTATAGGTGGGGAGGGGGGCGCACTTACCTTCAATCTGTTTGGTTTCATGCTTTTCCTGTTGCAAAGTTGGTTTCTTCAGCAAGCTTACCACGATCACCATTGCTTCACATGTACACAAGGTCCTTTTTTATTTGATTTTGACTTCAAATCTGACATGAGTCAGTTAAACTGACAAAAATAAGTACAAAATGTAACCAGCGCGGCTCCTACATCTGACTTACATTCAAAACCCCCTAACTGCATTCTGGGATTTGAATCAACCAATCAGGGGTTCAGAAAAGGTCACATGACAAGAAAAAACTAGAAAAAAATTCTTACATCATCTTGAACATTACCAGGCAAAATAAGAATCATCTTTCTTAAACTTTCTGGTATTTTCTTAAATGTTGCTAAGAAAAACAAGAATGGCCTTTCTTAAACTTTCTACGGAAGAAAATCAAGAACATAATACTAGCCATATCTTCAGCCTAATCAAAGATCAATTTTATATCAGACTTTCTTGTTTTTTTCTTATCATCAGTATTTGTCAAGAAAGATAAGAACTTAATTCTTGTATTTTCTTAAATGTTGCCAAGAAAAACAAGAATGATCTTTCTTAAGCTTTCTAGTCAAGAAAAACAAGAAACTTTAAGAAAGAAACACTAAGCAGAGCTTTATTCTAATAATAGATTTAGATAATTAAATTTCTTGCTTGTCCAATCAGTGTTTCCCAAGAAAGACAAGAACCAAATTCTTGTATTTTCTTAAACATTGCTAAGAAAAACAAGAATGGCCTTTTTCAATCATTCTCTGTAACATGAACTGGAATTTTTTTGACATACACAAGAAAAAAAATCTTAAATATTACCACTTTGATGTCAGGTAAGAAAGAAATCTTCCATGGAGATTAAATAAGAAAATTTAACTTAGTCTGAGGGAAATTTAAGATTAAAAGAATTTTAATCTTGTAACTTAGAATCTTCCCTAGAAATATTGTCTTTACTAAAGAAATTTCAAGATTACAAGAATTCTAATCTTGTAAGTTAGAATCTCCTCTAGAAATATTTCTTCACCAAAGAAAAATCAAGATTTAAAGAAGCCTATTTTAGAAAAATTATCTCCACTCAAGAAAAATGAGAAAATTGTTCTTGGTGCAAGAATGTAGGTATACAGAAAATTTATTTTGTTCTTATTTTTTCTTATTATTCTCCCCCAAAGAAAACTTTTCTTCCCATGAGAAAATAAGAAAAACAAGAAAAAGCATTTTTGGTAGTGTACGGCCTTCCCAAAATCCACAAACAAAGTGTCCCTCTACGACCCATAGTCTCCAGTACAGGCTCTGTCACCTATGAGTTGGCAGGTTTTCTAGCCAAGATTTTAGGACCACTAGTGGGGAAATCTCAGCACCATGTACAGAATAGTGCCGACTTTGTCAACAAAATCAAAGACATTCATGTAGAGGATGATGAAACCATCACCTCGTATGACGTGTGCTCACTTTTCACCTCCATACCACCCAAGGAAGCAGTGTCAGTAGTCAAGGAAGCCTTGGAAGCCGATGATACACTTGCAGATAGAACCAACCTATCCGTTGACCAAGTTTGTGAGCTACTAGAACTCTGCTTAGGATGCACATACTTTACCTACAAAGGACAGTTCTACCAACAAATGCACGGCTGTGCTATGGGATCACCAGTCTCACCAATTGTTGTAAACCTGTACATGGAGAAGTTTGCAAACAAAGCCCTCGGCACGTTCAATGGCACTCCCCCGGCCAACTGGTTTCGATATGTAGATGACACTTGGTGCAGATTGAAAAAGAGGGTAGCTGCTGACTTCTTTGACCACATCAACCAGATAGATGACAACATCAAGTTCACACAGGAGCCAAGCCATGACAACATGCTCCCTTTCCTAGACACCAAAACTATCGTAGAGGAAGATGGTAACCTTCGTTTCGAAGTGTACAGGAAACCGACCCACACTGATCAGTA
>NW_017804170.1:21979-26323 GCF_001625305.1 Branchiostoma belcheri | reverse complement strand
TTCCCTGTTGAGGGTGGGGTTGTACATTCTTTCATATATTGCCTCTTTAACTCCCCGTTCCCACCAGCGTGTTTCGCGGTCTAAGATATCCGTGGACTCGAGTTTGAAAGAGTGACCCTGGTTGTGTTGTAGGTGGTGGAAAATAGCTGAGGAGTAGCCGTTGGCACTAGGTCGGCAATGCTCTTTGTATCTTACTTTGAGCGGTCGGCTTGTCTCTCCGATGTAGGTGTTGTTACAGTTGGGCTCCTCACATTTGAGTCTGTAAATAACATTCGCCTTGGTACCTTTGTGAGGTCGGTCCTTAGGGTGTACCAGTCTTTGTCTGAGGGTTGAGTGAGGTTTGAAGTTAGTGGCTATGTTGAAGTTTTGGAAGATCCGTCGGAGTTTCTCAGATACTCCTTGGACATACGGAATAGTGATGTTAGCCTTGTTTTTGTTGGTCAATGGTTTGCACTTCTGGGTTTTCTTAGACTGATCTGAAGGTTTGAGCGCTTTGTTGAAAGTCCAGTTTTGGTAGCCACATTTAGCCAGGGCACCTCGGAGGTGTTTTTGTTCGTCCGTTTTGGCTTGGTCTGTACAGGAAACCAACCCACACTGATTAGTACCTGGCCTTTGATTCCCACCATCCTTTGGAACACAAATTAGCAGTGATCAAAACTCTCTTCCATCGTGCAGATAATATTGTCACTTCAGACCAAGCCAAACCAGACTGTTTTTTGGCGTATCGTATTACCCGGATGTCTAACCTTCATCGACGTATGTAATTTATACGATTGTGATTTTTTTCATCTTGTATATCGACACATAGTAAAATGTTGGTGCTCTTGATACGTATATTTCCGATAGATTTGGGATAAGGTGTAGTGTAATATGGGTTACTAGACTACTAGGTTAATTGTAGGTAAATAACACATTCATAGCTTGGCTATAGAGTTATAATATTTAGTATGTTGGTAGGTCTTAGAAGGTTAAAGAACAATGTCAACTGCAGAAGAACTTCCGGTTTTTGTAATCTTAAACATGCTATGGTCTTGGAATCTTGGTGAAAGGTAACTATTTCTGTTACGAATAATTGGTGTGGGTTTTGTCCCTCTAGCAACGTGTTCTGGAACTTAAGGGTAGTTTCTGACGAAATCGTTTTTAGCGGATTAGTCCAAAAAGGAACAAAGTATTTTCTACATTTTATGTGTAGGTAGCTTATAGAAACATGAGTAAATTAAATGCAAATTATTCAAAAGGAGACCAAATTTGCTTAAATATGGAGGAAATTCTATAATAACAGTGTTTTACATAAAAAAGTACTTTCATACATTTGATGTAACTTAAGTCTTTCTTAAAATAATAAATTAACAATTATACGAATCAGGATATAGTTTGTATAATGCTGACTGTTCAAAATTTTGCCATATTTATATTGTGAGCTAAAAGAACATCGGCAAATTTTGGTTACTCCAATGTAGGCATAATTTGTTTAACTAATCTGTAAACGCTGTAGGTCCACGGGTGTAACTGACGGGACTTCCCTACTTGTGGTGTTTGGAAGTAAAGGCAAACAACACTAATTATAAATTCAGGACCTCATCTGCATAATTTATGAAGACATTTTAAAATAGCCCTCCTAAATAAGATAGCGCATTTATTATGTTGAGAACACGTTTTATTTATATACTTTATCTAAATAAGGCTTTTGTGTTCATAATAAATGAAAACATCATTCGTCTTGGTTAACGTTATTTTGCGCCCATTGAACTCAAATAGTTTTAGCATGGTATCAATATCACATCAGATAACACCTGTTGCCGGGGATAATTTTGCATTGCATAAGATATAGGTAATCACGTTTATTTAAATGTGCTTTCTGACTTAGTTATCAAAGTGTACTTTCTCATTGATGTGGCGTGCTAAGGTTTAAATAGAACTTTCCGTGTTTTGAGTCTTTGATTATGAGTAACTCACACATTACAATACTGACGAAAAATTACGTATTCAAATAAATAATATAGATATGTTAAAACGACAAACGAGAACCAAGAAACAGCTACTGAATATCCTTTTGTTTTCTAGAGATCTCCAGGAAAAAGTACAAGATAAAGGCAATGGCAGTGTTACAAATAGATCGAAAAATACACCCGTGGAGAAGGCGCCTGATGGGCAAAAAAGGTATATATGCAACTAGAACAAGGACTGACTAAGCCTAAACTTACTGTGAACACAACCTACAACTGAACATAATAAGATACAGACAGACGTCGTTATAGTTAATTTACCTTGAGGGACCTTTTGTCTCCAAACAATTCGACATCTCTTTATAATAAGTTCGTATAACCGCCATACCGGTTTTATAATCACTAACTCCATCAAGCTCACTCAAAATCTTCATACGACTAGTTCCCCCTATAAACCCTCTGTCATCCATTGCTATAGACAGTTGGTTTAGATTCATATCACTGCCAGTTTTTTTAATGCATGCCTTTGACTCCTGTTTGAATGGTTCGGGTTCCACAGTAAAAGCCTGTGTTCCTAATCATTTTCTCTCCTGCAGTAACCAAAAAAACGTAGGCTTCTTTTAGTGTGTGTTGTTTTTAGCGTTTGTCATATGGTTCTTTGACGTTTGTATCCGCTGTTATATCAGTCTTTTTTGTTTCATGTCAGGAAGAATCATTCTTATTACAAATGGGTACCAGGGGAGTTAGCTGCTACGAAGAAGTTCAAGGCCGACCAGAAAGCCGTGCAGTCCATACCCACAGTTGCACCTGGGTGGGTCTACAACAAGACAGCTGCTGATTTGTTTCGGTAAGAGACCCGTTTTTAAAACCTCTAACCATGAGTTTCATTGCAAGGTCAGCAGTGGGCTAGGCACCTGACTAGATGACCAGATATCATAATGAATACATCAAAAGTGGGGTCGTGTGGCGTAGCGGTAGCGTCTTCGGCCCAGACTCGAAAGGGCGAAGGTTCAAATCCTGCCCAAAGCAAACGATCTTGTGCCCTAGGGAAAGGCACCATACACGACTTTCCTCACTTCACTCAGGTATAAATGAGTACTTAGCTTTGGCTAGGGACGTCCCTCGGATAGGACGTTAAATAGAGGCCCCGTGTTCGGGAGAGCCATACCCCACGCTCGGTAAAGTACCCATCGCACTTATCGTAAACAGTAGGGGACCTTTCCGGTGTAAGTGGTTCAAACCTTACAGCCTGGTCCCAGGATTGACGTCTTTGAAGAGGTGATAGTCACCTGTAACGTCAATCCCTCCACAAATGTGGTAAATCGTCATAAAATAAATAAAAAATAAAACAAATATTAATAGAACGCATAATACATATATTAAAACAAAGATAAATATAACGTAGGTAAAATAACAATACCTAACAAACGAAATAATAGCTTTCTTCTAAAAATAATTGGTGGTGAGTATTCAGGCAACAGAGGGAAGCAAGGGGCTGTGGACATAGGCAGGTAGGCAGGCATTCAGGCAACCACTATCAGGCGTACCTTGTATTTACCGCTGTTGTTACGCAAATATTCTAAGCCGTGTCTGTCAGACTTACACGTTGCATAAAAATGTCATTTTAGATGGAGTTTAATTCTGGATTTTATATGAAGGGCTCACTCCGGAAATATGAGTTTACTTAAAGCATTACTACCCACAATAATTATACACTAGCCAACTCGATCAACTATAGCAACCATTGGGAACCTTACGTGGTATCTATCATTAGCAGTATATCCAACTTCCCCTGAAAAAAAAAAACGTATCACGATTTTTAGAATCCACCCAGGTGCTCGTGTAATGTATTTCTTAGGAATTTCTGCACTGATAATAAACATATCTTACTTCTATTCATTTTCTTGTATTCCACAGGAAACAGATAAAACACGGCAATCACATTAAAAACGGAGATTTTCTGACAACACAATGCACCACTGGACTTCATATTAAAGCACTATCAGTCTGAAACAACGCTAATGAACGTGTCTAGAGAAATATTACACCGATTTCCTAAAGTTGGTTTTCAAGAATTATTGTCACTAATTATAATCTTAAGAAAAATGATGGACAGAAATGTGGTCGTTTATTTGACGTATAGGAAATATTTTGAATATTTTGAAACAATTTTACGGGATTACATATATCCACCATTATATAAAAATCGTCTAAGTAGATGTTAATTCTATGACTTTGCTTTCTTAACCCTATCTAGTCGGGGGGGGGGGGGGGGCTAAACGGTGCCCGCGCCAAATTTGATGTCACATAGCGTCTGAACGGCTAGTAGTAGAACGGCCAAAACTTAATTACTTTCCCTAGAATATTGTTGGCAACAATGATGTATCATTGGATTAAG
>NW_017804170.1:17694-21959 GCF_001625305.1 Branchiostoma belcheri | reverse complement strand
AAAATTAGAAAAATACACCCGTGGAGAAGGCGCCTGATGGGCAAAAAAGGTATATATGCAACTAGAACAAGGACTGACTAAGCCTAAACTTACTGTGAACACAACCTACAACTGAACATAATAAGATACAGACAGACGTGGTTATAGTAAATTTACCTTGAGGGACCTTTTGTCTCCAAAAAATTCGACATCTCTTTATAATAAGTTCGTATATTCCCTCGGATAGGACGTTAAATAGAGGCCCCGTGTTCGGGAGAGCCACACCCCACGCTCGGTAAAGTACAATGTTACAAAATCACACAATACACAAGGGCACTGAAGAAAAGTCCAGAGTCTTGAAAGTCATTGCTACAATGACTCGTTGTACAGGCGTATTGCCTTGTGTAGGAAAGAGTTCTTTAGTCTTTTGGTGCGGGCTGCTGGTACTGTGAGTGCAGCTCCACTTCTTAAGGTCCTCCCAGTGGCCGTTTTCCTAGCCGGTGGAACCAGGTCATGGAGGGGATGACCCTCGTCCAGCATGTTCTTCAGTAGTTTCACTGCCGCCACCTCTCGCCTTTCCTTCAGCGTTGGCAGAGGAGGCACCTCACGTCTTCCCCCCCCCCAGTGAGATGATCCGGAGTGCTCTCCGTTGTACTCTTTCATGGAAAGTCACAGAGGTGGAGAAGCCTCAGGAATAAGGTGAACACCGTGGTACGCCAAGCCGAAAACTGGCACTACCGTCCCTGCATTGAGCAGCCTCAGAGGTGAAACCCCTCGTAAATGGTGGGAGTGTATCAACAGGGAGTTGGGAAGATCAAGAGACAGTGGGAGAGTTGCAGTCACAGATGAGCTTTCAGCAGAGAGCATCAGTCAGCATTTCGCCAAAGCCTGGTGTCAGAGTGAGTCTCTTCACATCTTCCCACTTCCGTCCGCAGACGTGTGTCCTGACCTGTGCTCGATTGGTGAGGTGAAAGTGTTACTCAAGACTACCAACCCAGTAAAGTCGAGTGGGCCGGACAACGTACCGAACTGGGTGCTCAAGGACTGTGCCGAGGACTTAGCACCTGTTGTTTGCCATCTATTCAACACCTCTTATGCAGAGGGCACAGTGCCCACAGTGTGGAAGTCTGCAAATGTTGTGCCAGTGCCAAAGTCTGCTGGAGCATCACAGGTGGAGGACTTTCGGCCAGTGTCCCTTCTAGCTGTTCTGGCAAAACTGCTAGAAAGATGCGTTCTCAAGAGATTACTCCCTGCACTGCTCGTGTAATGTATTCCTTAGGAATTTCTGCACTGATAATAAACATATCTTACTTCTATTCATTTTCTTGTATTCCACAGGAAACAGATAAAACACGGCAATCACATTAAAAACGGAGATTTTCTGACAACACAAGAAACTTCACCACTGGACTTCATATTAAAGCGCTACCAGTCTGAAACAACGCTAATGAACGTGTCTAGAGAAATATTACACCGATTTCCTAAAGTTGGTTTTCAAGAATTATTGTCACTAATTATAATCTAAAGAAAAATGATGGACAGAAATGTGGTCGTTTATTTGACGTATAGGAAATATTTTGAAACAATTTTACGGGATAACATATATCCAACATTATATAAATATCGTCTAAGTAGATGTTAATTCTATGACTTTGCTTTCTTAACCCTATCTAGTCGGGGGGGGGGATAAAAGTGCCCGCGCCAAATTTGATGTCAACAATAGAATTTTATGGGTTTTATGTCAAGTTATACATGGCTTCTATTATTAATAACATCCCATATAATTTTATGTAAATTTTATTACTATAAATGCATAATTTCTCTAATTTTATGACGTCTTTGGCCTAAATCCAAGATGGCGGACCACTTTTATTATACAATGAAGAATGCAATATATTCAATTGCCATTTTTATTATACAATGAAGAATGTAATATATTCAATTGCCCTTGACCTCTGACCTCCAAAACAATAATTGCTATTATTATCTTGATTGAGTACTTTATTATGCTTGGTTGTATTTTAAATTGTTAACTGATTGATTTTAGCTTAATCTTTACTTGTTAGTTTACTGTATTGGTATCTTATATTGTGTATGTTTAATCTTTGTATTGTTTGGCGCCCGAAATCAGCTATGCTGCCTGGGTGGCCAGTGTATTGTATCGTCACAATCGAATTAAAATAAAAAATAAAATGAAATAAAATAAAATGAAGAATGCTAACATGGTACTTAAATATATACGTTAAAGTTAACCTCATAGAACGATATAGCGGTTAAATACATTTATCTTTATTCATCAAGAGATTGTATCCAAATACAAGAATCGTTATTGCTGACGACACTCCCTCGACGAACTTTACAAACCTGCAAGGTAGCAACATGGATCACTTTAGAATGCCAGGCTTCACTGTAAGTAATTGCCAATACTTTGTAATTGATACATTTGTTTCTTCTTGTTACCCAGAGCTTTTATTATTTCCCTTTTGCAACTTAACAAAATACAATAACGTTAAAACCGTTACAATGCTCATTAGTATGCAATGAAACATGCAGATTTTATATTGGTACACGAAAAATACAAAATATGGACTGTTCCTAAATACTGTGAAAAGTGCGATAGGAGAAGGACAGTAGTTTGTCATTTTCATATACATTTTTTAATTATCAGGTACGGCTAGTGCCAAGGTCTAAGGGCCGTTGCAAAGAGTGAAAGGCATCGGTCCGAATACGGACCCCTGTGATACTCTTACTTATGAGAATTTTATGCAGATGCTGCACCGTTGTAAGGAAATGAAGTTAAGTATACTGCATTTATCCTAAAGCTAACGAACGAAAATACAGAGTATTTCCCGTGAAGCGACGACTTCCTTTTGAGTGGCTAGCAAATGGCCAACGTATATAATGTACCTATATTTAAGGAACGGTGTTTTAATGGACACGATAAATATTAGAAAAAAAAACACTATCTGCTTTAAAAGTATCTGACAACTACATAGTACGGAGTCACGGTGATAAATTACGTGATGTTATTTGGACGATTACGAATTACGAATGGACCTGAAAGTCCATTTCCGAGAAAAAAACGCTTATCATCATAACATATCACAGATCCCATCGAATCATTCACCTAATGGCAAAAGATAATAATACCTTTGTAAATGGAATCTCTTTTAGAGAATTTTACAGCAAAAATATAAAATAAAAAGAGAAATGGTCATAATCAAAGTTGCTTATGCTTATATTTTCACACGGAGTGATATTAATATTTTACAATACAATTCCTTTTATCTCTAATAGTTGCAAATTTAACAGCCATATTTAAATTAAGAGCCATTAGGGCAGGCCAACAACATAAAAACATCAGTCCGTAACAAGCACTCTACATAATGGTTCAAGTAGCGAAATAGATACAAACGAATTTACCAAAAGGTGCATGTAAACGTAGATGACGTAATTTGGCAAGCGTGAACATTATATCGTTTAAATGTAAAAAAAAACAAGAAGCCATAGGTGACAATCCTCCGTGAAGTTTTATATATTTCAACAAAATCCCAAGCGTCAACGCCAGACCTACTGTGCAGACATTATAATTAGGCAACGGTTTATACAATGAGGGCGCGTCATAAGCATAAAACATACAAAGAGCTAAATCCATTACTGCTCCCAGGGCGTGTAAAGATACTGTGCTTCAAGTTCGAAGTTCATTTTAATTACACACACACAATCATTGCATTCACATAAAGATCGGACTATCATGGTCGTGTCTAGTAACAAACACAGCCCCACCGCCTTACCGTGCTTGTACCTAATTAAGCGCGCCTGGAACAGGCCAAATTCCAGCAACAGTTGCGGTAAGCACAGCGAGTGTTACTACCGCCGGCCAGATAACCAGGATATCTGCTTAGAGTACCTCTGCTACCAGACAACTACCTAAACCTACGGCCTATTCCACAGGATTCTAAAAGTAGGGATGTTTCTAAAATATCATTTACTCCAATATCAAAACAGCTACGGTGAAAATAAAAAGACGTGCATCATCCCGGACATAATGCCACACCACATGCGAAATTACACAGAAATGCGACGTACGGAAGAATGCGTTTTGGCTGCGAACATCTTCCAAAAAACTTGGCATCTCTTAACCATGGGCAAAAACATACTGGAACCACTTATAAAAACCACCCCGTATCTGCATGAACTATTAACTCCCCCCCCGCTATTCCAAACAACGCGTTTTTCTGGTACCCGTTCCAATTCGCCTCGTAATTGTAGGGTGCGTCTGCGAT
>NW_017804170.1:14527-16926 GCF_001625305.1 Branchiostoma belcheri | reverse complement strand
TCTGCACTAATGACCTCCATGGAGGTAGCTCCATGGAGGTAGAAAATTTCAGCCGTAGGTCTGCACTAATGACCTCCATGGAGCTACCTCCATAAAGCTACCTCCATGGAGGTAATTAGTGCAGACCCCTCTCGTGGTGTGGCATTATGTCCGGGATGATGCACGTCTTTTTATTTTTACCGTAGCTGTTTTGATATTGAAGTAAATGCATATTTTAGAAACATCCCTACTTTTACAATCCTGTGGAATAGGCCGTAGGTTTAGGCAGTTGTCTGGTAGCAGAGGTACTATAAGCAGATATCCTGGTTATCTGGCCGGCGGTAGTAACACTCGCGGTGCTTGCCGCAACTGTTGCTGGAATTTGGCCTGTTACAGGCGCGCTTAATTAGGTACAGGCACGGTAAGACGTAGCCTGGGTACCATTCTACTTGTATGCCGGGGCTCCCACACTCGCTTCCCTAACAGGTGGGGCTGTCTTTGTTTACTAGACACGACCATGATAGTCCGATCTTTATGTGAATGCAATGATTGTATCTGTATCTGTATCTGTATAGCCGGTATAACCGCCTTTCGGCGTAACACACCAGCTTCGCAGGCACGCGGCGCAGCGGCAGCTGGCTATATTACACCGATCGACTTGTTACACCTAACCCTTGAACTTCTAGCTCTAGACATTGTTTAAAGCTATCTATTGACAGTGACCCTACTGTACTTGGTGACAGTGAGTTCCACTCTGCGATAGTTCTAGGAAAGAATGAATTCTTGAACACCTCAATCCTTGGTTGATAACTCTGGTACTTGAATGCGTGGCTATTTCTTGTTCTCTTCTGAGCTGGTATTAGGTACTTAGTAGTTGGGACATCCACCAGTTTATTAGTCATTTTGTACATCATGCATAGTCTAGACATCTTTCTTCTGCCTTCAAGTGAGGTCCACTGTAGGTTTCTTTTCATTTCCGTGACACTAGCACCTCTTACATAGTTGTTCATACAGATTGTGTGTGTGTAATTAAAATAAACTTCGAACTTGAAGCACAGTATCTTTACACGCCCTGGGAGCAGTAATGGATTTAGCTCTTTGTATGTTTTATGCTTGTGACGCGCCCTCATTGTATTAACCGTTGCCTANCAACGGTTAATACAATGAGGGCGCGTCACAAGCATAAAACATAAAAAGACCTAAATCCATTACTGCTCCCAGGGCGTGTAAAGATACTGTGCTTCAAGTTCGAAGTTCATTTTAATTACACACACACAATCATTGCATTCACATAAAGATCGGACTATCATGGTCGTGTCTAGTAACAAACACAGCCCCACCGCCTTACCGTGCTTGTACCTAATTAAGCGCGCCTGGAACAGGCCAAATTCCAGCAACAGTTGCGGTAAGCACAGCGAGTGTTACTACCGCCGGCCAGATAACCAGGATATCTGCTTAGAGTACCTCTGCTACCAGACAACTACCTAAACCTACGGCCTATTCCACAGGATTCTAAAAGTAGGGATGTTTCTAAAATATGCATTTACTTCAATATCAAAACAGCTACGGTGAAAATAAAAAGACGTGCATCATCCCGGACATAATGCCACACCACATGCGAAATTACACAGAAATGCGACGTACGGAAGAATGCGTTTTGGCTGCGAACATCTTCCAAAAAACTTGGCATTTCTTAAGCATGGGCAAAAACATCTGGAACCACTTATCAAAACCACCCCGTATCTGCATGAAGTTCCACCCCCCCACTGCTATTCCAAACAACGCGTTTTTCTGGACCATTCCAATTCGCCTCGTAATTGTAGGGGTGCGTCTGCAATATTACATTGACCGCGAAAGCAGCAACGGCAAAAATACACATTCGTGCATCAACACGGGCATGCCCGCAGACGGCCTATAAAATTGCGTGCCGATTACACAAAGAGAACCCAGTGTTTTGACTGCAAACATGAAAAATCAGCCGATCACAACACTCCGTCCGGAGGTCCTGAACTCCTTCACGGAGTAAAAAGGAAAGGCTTATGTTCTCGAGCGGCGGTTCTTCTACTCTAGTAGTATGTTTACTCTGCTAGTACAGCGATGATAGGTTTTACTTATACTTTTTCGTCTCATTTGTTGTAATAGCATGATTACCATGTATATATTCTGGAATGTTTCCTTTTATTTCTAAGGAGCAATTTTTTTAAAGGTGACGTGAACCGCGTATATGTATTTTTCTTGAAGATGACGTGAACCATGTAACTGTATTCATAGCTCCATGGAGGTACAGAAATTCAGCCTCAGATCTGCACTAATCGCCTCCATGGAGGTAGCTCCATGGAGCTAAAAATTTCAAAAATTATAAAAATTTCAAAAATTAAAGGAATTTCAAAAATTTCAAAAAAATTGAACATTTTGAAAAG
>NW_017804170.1:6876-13376 GCF_001625305.1 Branchiostoma belcheri | reverse complement strand
ATTAGGTACTTAGTAGTTGGGACATCCACCAGTTTATTAGTCATTTTGTACATCATGCATAGTCTAGACATCTTTCTTCTGCCTTCAAGTGAGGTCCACTGTAGGTTTCTTTTCATTTCCGTGACACTAGCACCTCTTACATAGTTGTTCATACAGATTGTGTGTGTGTAATTAAAATAAACTTCGAACTTGAAGCACAGTATCTTTACACGCCCTGGGAGCAGTAATGGATTTAGCTCTTTGTATGTTTTATGCTTGTGACGCGCCCTCATTGTATTAACCGTTGCCTAATTATAATGTCTGCATAGTAGGTATGGCGTTGACGCTTGGGATTTTGTTGAAATATATAAAACTTCACGGAGGATTTCACCTATGGCTTCTTGTTCTTATATTCGTGTAAAGGCCTCAAATAAACAAAATATTTTCTTCCTTTCTTTAAGGTTGTTTTGTTGCTGATCTCGTCCCGAATTTTTTTCTTGGTTCCACCCATGAAGTTAAATCTATCGGATTCGACCCACACCCAGCCCTGTCCCGTGTTGGGCATTACGGTATGGAGTTTCTTTTTAACAATTTCATTAGTGTCTAAAAGAGTGATGCCGATTTTAAGTGTGTATATATTGTATTTTTTTAGCTTTTTATAAACTCTTGTGGTATTAGTAGCGTTAATAAAATACGTTAAAACAAGAAGAATGTCAATGTAATTTCTTAGAAATTAAAATGGGTTGTTTTTTATGATTCCAAAAATTTTTGATTTATAAACTGTCATTGTAGGTTACGTGTAGTATATATAAAATTGAAAAATGAATTGATTTGGCTTAACCCTATCTAGACCGAGCTTTTTTTGGCTTGGTGTGACGGGGGTGGGGGCCCATGTGCCTACCCCTCAGAACTCGCAAATGTTATGTCGTATAACAAACAAATTTTCAAAGGATGGTGTACTTGTAAAAATTTATCATATCTACAATATTATGTCGTTATGACGTAATATGACGTCATTATGACGTCATCAATTTGATTTTATTGGCCAAAACCATCTAGATAGGTTACTTCCTGAAAATTGAATGGTATACAACATAACTTCACCAAAAGTGTTTATTGCAGTATTTTAGGAAGTACTAACTCCATGTTGCCCATAGCAACACCGGTGACGTTATAAAATGACGTCATGCATTATTAAGCTATCCGCCATTTTGGACCATCAATCTTGAATTTTCAAAAACATTTTTTTTTCAGGATAAAGAATAAGATACATTGTAAACAGACTAAAGACGTTCATATTACTTTTTTGTAAAAAGAAATGGAAGTTTTGAAATCTTAAGGAAAATAACCTGTATATACCTGTTTTAATGATATGGTCCGCCATCTTGGATTTTGGCTAATGACGTCATTAAATTAGCATAAATTATGCATTTTTATTATAGAATTAACATAAAATTATATGGGATGTTATTAATCTTAGAAACCATGTGTAACATTACATAAAACCCATAAAATTCTATTGTTAGAACTAAAATTACTAAATTTAGCAAAAAATTAGTGCCAGAAACCCGTCGCCATGACAACACAAAAAATCATTATCTTATTCCAATGATACAGAATTGTTGCCAACAATATTCTAGGAAAAGTCTATATTGATAGGTTAGAAGTCAGAGGGCTGGACTGGAGTAGAATCTCGTTTCCCGTCGGCTGAACAGACAATCACGTGACCCCTACCCTGATACTAATTATTCCGCCCCTTTACCCTCTGACCCTTCCTCCCTAACCCTCGTAAGGGTCATTCGTGGCTCAACCTTTCTCTGTACGGTCACATTCCCACCCAACCCTCCCATGACTAACCCGAGAACACCTTTATTCTAGAACGTTAGTTATGTTTTCTCATCTCATACGACATCGCGCTACCTTAGTTCTTACTGACTCGTACATTTCGTCATAGCACTGTACGTTATCCTCAATGGTACCTGCGACTTAGCGTACGTAATCAGTTGTTACTAACCTTCAAGTTGTCTCTTCTCTGCAAGATACCTGCCTTGCTAGCGTTCACAGTCACATTGTGGCCATTTGCTGTACTCAGTATGTTGTGTAGCTGTAACCTCCGATATACTCCAGAATTGTGTTATTGTCATATTTTGAACCACTTAACTTACGAAGGTCAGTAGTTATTCAGGTGTACCTGTAACGCATCATTTGCTTAGCCTGGATGTTTTCAACCTTGTTCACACAGATGAGCTTTTTAACTTCGCCGGTTAGAAGTTACTTACAAGTCGGGATGCTATAATACATCCGCTGGATAGAGCCTCAGGTTTAACCGACCAGCCCGACTTTGGCTAAACAATTGGCAACCAGGGTAAAATAGGTCGCCAGCTCGCAGCACATGACTTGTTGTTGTTGTATTAGGCTCCTGTATAAGTATGTACATGCTATGAGAGCTACAGTGTGTAGAGAGTAATGGTGTTACTGAGTTGAGAAGCCAATTGCAATAAATGCCCGACCGTACTGAGGTGACGGTGAGCTCACTACCCTAATTGTGTGTGTTTGTCTGTGAAATAGACGGGAAACATAGTTCTCTTCGGAGCTTGCGGAGAAGTGCAGTTCCCCCCCTGACCGGCGCTTACACCGGGTGTCCGAGTCAAATCCCACCAGTGGATGATCTGATCTGTGAGACTGTCGAGCCTACTTCTGTGAATGGACGTTGTTTGTTCTTCTGGATTTCCCTGAAAAACGAACCTTTTTCGATCACCGACCTCCTACTTTGGTCTCCCCTCGGCCATACGGGGCCGGACGCCCCGCCCCGGGGTCTCGTCTTAGGTTCGACTGCAGTTCTCCTGTCTGTTTGTCTCTTCACCTCTCGAAGACGCTTATCAAGTGCCAAGTTTAAGATCCTGAGGTTAGTGACTTCATGTGCACGTGTTCTGGTTGACTACTCTTCAAGTATAAGAACGCTACAGCCGGCTCAGCTGTCAGGCTAGCGTCCCCACCCCTCGTTAGCAGGGTGAGGCACGCGGACCCATCTGCCCCCTGTTAGCAGGTCAAAGCACGCGGAACCGTTCACTACAGCACACAATGCCGGTTCAGTCAAAACAATACCGTGACAAGATTGTAGGTCTGCGCTTTCTGAGCAAAGACACCATTCAGTTCAAGGATGTCCTCGAACTTGTGCAACAACATGGGGCACAACGAGGGGACATTAAAGGCATCCAGAACAAAGGCAAGGGGGTTTGTGAAGTAATGTTCACCTCGCAGGCGGCTTTAGCCAAAGTCGCACCTACGCTGGCACTTGATACAGCAGTGGACTGCGAACTGTTGGGGAAGAACTTCACTGTGGTCACTGCCATCGGCATACCAATGGACATGGATGACAATTACGTTCGTCACCGTCTCCAAGCGTATGGGACCATATATGCGTCCAGACTCCTGACGTATGCTAACCTAGGCTTTCCAGAAATTCTATCAGGAACCCGGCAATACCGTATCAAGCTCAAGGAACACATACCTGGCTCCGTCCGTATAGGGAACGATCTGATAGGCATACGGTATTCTGGCCAGCCGAAGCTGTGCCATAGATGTGGCAGCGAGGAACACTTTGTTGCTGACTGCACAGCAGTAAAATGCAACAAATGTTGCGAAATAGGGCATAAGGCGGATGTGTGTGTTAACGAGATCAAGTGCAACGTCTGCGGGGATACAGGCCACGCTGGCAGGGCGTGTCAGCTCAGCATTGCCAACAGGTTGAGCATGGGGACGTCGTGGGCGAAGCCTGTAACTGCAAGCACTACTTCTGAACACACTAAGTCGAGTGGCCCAGCAGAAAAAAGTCCCACTGAGACCTCCTACACTGCCAAGTCCGGGGATGCTGCTCGGCCTGCCCAGGCTGACGGCGGGGAGGAACAAGATATGGAAGGAGAGGAAGAGAATGGGAATGAGAACGAGATTCCGATGGGTGCCAATGAAGAGGAGGGTATGTTACCCAAGTACCTCACCCAAGCTCTCCCAGATGTTGAGGACACTGCGCAGCAGACTGCCCCTAAACCCGGGACGAAACCTCCACGTGAACAGGTGGTGAAATTTAACTCACCAGCCAAAACAAAGGTCTGCAAGGCGGCACCTACGACAACCGACCTTCCTGATGAAGCACAGACCCTTCCCAAGCTGTTGAAGGGCACCCCTGAGTCTACACCTCTTCCAGAAGAGGGGGCTAGCAAGTGGATGTCCGATACAGAGGATACGGAAATCGCCCAGTCAGCCGATGGTTTTGACCTCAAACTGGATGAATCTGGCGCTCACAAATCTGAGCACTCGTCAGAAGATGAGAGCGCGACCAAACGACCTCTGTCAAGCCCAAGTGAGTCAAGCCCAATTGAGTCGGAAGACTCCAATACAACACGACGACCCGACAAAAAGATCAAGAAAGAGGCAGGCAAGACGGCAAAGGGGACAGGCAAAGTGTCCCCCCTTTCTGGTAACCGCGAAGTGACCTATAAGACCAAAAGTGCCTCGTCCTCGCGGAAAAGGGGGAGGAAAGGTGCCAAGTAACTGACATAATGTTCGACCACATTCTGAAATTGATTTGGTTTTTGCTTCTAGTCGCTCTGTCCTTGCGAATAGGAACTAACAATGTGCCAACACAAGCTACTCAACTCGACCTGACTATGCAAATGGATCCCACACTGAGCTGTAATACAACATGTGACCCTGCGTCAGACATGTCCGAAACTCTCCTGAATTCGAACTCCAAAAACCTACTGACAATAGCACACCTCAACGCTCGGAGCTTACTCCCTAAGATAGATGAACTCAGATCCTTATCATCTACCATGCAATTTGGCATTTTATGCCTAACAGAGACTTGGTTAAGCGATGAAATAGCTGACAGCGACATTGCACTGGAAGGATACCAGGCGCACCGCAAAGACCGAAACAGACGCGGAGGTGGCGTTATGTTTTATGTCAGTGATTACCTGTACAATACAAGGCGTTGTGATCTGGAAACTGATGAGTTAGAATCTATATGGTGTGAAAATTTACAAAGGCCAACACCAGTCTGCTAATCAAATGTACATACCGACCGCCTTCGTTGGATGACACTTTCTTCGACTCTTTTGAAGGTCAAGTGCGACTAGCCACGAACCAAACACAGTCTATTAAAGTCATTCTCGGAGACTTCAACGCTAAGAACAGCAACTGGTTAACCAGCAACACGACTGACAACCCGGGGCGTCAACTTGAAAACCTCTTCTTGAATCATGGACTGGAACAGGTGCTTCATGAACCGACTCGGGTAAGGAACCTACTGGACCTGATAGCGACTTCTCATCCAGCAAAGTGTTACTAGACGGGCACACTAGCGCCTCTTGGCGACTCCGACCATCTAATAACGGCCACAGCGCTTACCATACAGGCAAGCCAGCACAGCGGTAAACGTCTAGTTTGGTTATACGACAAAGCTGACATTGAGGCCCTTCATCAAGACATCGCAACAGCCCCCTGGGATTTAAATCTTATCTTCGACTCTATGGATGACATATGGGACTCTTGGTACAGCATGTTTATTGCCATATGCGAACGGCACATTCCTCACAAGCTTAATCTCGACTACCCGGACAGCTAAGCCGTGGACATACTCCAATAAACAAATCCGAGCCGCTATCCGTAGAAAACACCGCCTGCACTCCAGGGCAAAACGGCTGAACACTGAGAACGCCTGGGCCACTAACAGAAGACAAAGAAATCTTGTGACCAATCTCACACAATTACCATGCCTTTATGTGTTATCAGCCTGATAAATCAAATCAAATCAAAAGTCACTACGTTTGGCCGTTCTAGCACTAGCCGTTCAGACGCTATGTGACATCAAAGTTGGCGCGGGCTAGATAGAGTTAAGAATCTAGATAGGGTTAAGTGTTTTGGGGCCAAAAGTATTGAAGTCAGTCAAAGGGAGAATCGATAAGCAGAATTGTTTTGAAAGTTGATAACAAAAATGCGCATAATTTGTTTTCGGCAAAGATAGTTACGTTTTGCAAGAATACTAACATAATAACATCTGTTTATTCAAAAGCTTTCTTCCTCTCTGCACTGGGGAGAATCCGGATTGCCTTCTGTACTACTGTGGAATTCGGACACAACAAGACAACAACAGAGGCTGACGCAGCATATAGGAGCTTTCGCTATGTCGGCCCAGAGTATTATAAGATGAGGGGCCATCACGAGTTATTTAAATACAATTTTGCTTGTTAGTCAGAAATGTTATTAATATTCTTGCTCATTATTACGTAACCTAAACTTTGCCAATCGTACGAACACAAACGGAACAGGTAAAAATTACTCCAGTCTACTGTTTAATAAACTTGAAGAAAACAATATAAAGCTTGCTTGTGGTCTCACCGGTGCCATGGCTCAAGTAGGTAGAATGCTCGCTTTGTTACTGGGAGGTCGTTAGGTCAAACCCAGGCCGGATCATACCAAAGATTTAAAAACGGTACGTAGCTGCTTATCTGCTAAGCACT
>NW_017804170.1:0-6807 GCF_001625305.1 Branchiostoma belcheri | reverse complement strand
ATCTGGAGTACTGCAAGGGCCTGTGCCGGAGCCGTACTGACAATTGGACCTCTAAGGCCCGTCTTTTTGCTGACGACACAATGATCTATATGGCCGTCTCAAATCTAGGGAACTAAAAAAAAAAAACTCCTCGGTACACTGGCGAAATGGCGGTTTGGATGATGAAGTTCATCCGAATAAATGCGAAGTGTGAACATCACTAGGAAAAGGAATTCTATTGTCTACAGTTACAAATAATGTACTCTTTACACGGGCATGTCTGGAAACTTATCAGTTCCGTCAGATACCTTGGCGTCCACGTCCTACACTTGGACCGCCATATTGATAGGGTGTCTACCAAAGCAAAAATCATGATCACTATAAACTTCCTTAGACATAAGTATATCTAACCCCCGAGAAAAGGTACGAACATATAAGAACCTTGTAAGACCGAAACTAGAATATCGTTGAAGAGATTCATTTGTCACGTATAGAAACGGTTACTAGTGAATTCTTTCATCAGTGACAGCTTGGAAGGATAAGGAAACTAACCTCCAAATTTTCGATGGCTATCAGTCCGTGAACAAGATGGACTGATAGCCATCGAAAATTTGGAGGTTAGTATCCTTATCCTTCCAAGCTGTCACTGATGAAAGAATTCACTAGTAACCGAAACTAGAATATTGTCAAACTCTTTGGGACAGGATCTAATTTGCAAAACTAATGGAGAAATTCTATACATCTGCTGCATATTAGGACTGTAAAACATTTGTGTCATTTGTAATTGACGACAATTAAAAAACAAGATCTTAAGCATATTCAGGGTACAGAATCAAGCTGCAAGATTCTGTATGAACAACTATAAAATGAGGTGCCAGTGTCACGGAAATGAAAAGAAACCTGCAGTGGGCCTCACTGGAAGACAGAAGAAAAATGTCCAGACTATGCAAGATGTACAAAATGACTAATAAACTGGTGGACGTCCCAACTACTAAGTACCTAATACCAGCCCAGAAGAGAACAAGAAATAGCCATGCCTTTAAGTACCAGAGTTATCAATCGAAGATTGAGGTGTTCAAGAATGTATTCTTTCCTAGAACTATGGCAGAGTAGAACTCGCTGTCACCAAGTACAGTAAGGGCGTTGTCATTAGATAGATTTAAACAATATCTAGAGTTAGAAGTTCAAGGCTTAGGCGTAACAAGTCGATCGGTGTAATATAGCCAACTGCCGCTGCGCCGCGTGCCTGCGAAGCTGGTGTGTTACGCCGAAAGGCGGTAATACCGGCTATGCAGATACAGATACAGATATCGGTTATATATATGAAGAACTAATTTACATAACTAATAGGAACTATACAATGTTATAGTGGTAATTGCCGGGGAATTTAGTACTTGCAATACTGTAAGTTCGGCAAAGGAAAATATCACAAAACAAAATTTATTCAAAGCAGGTCCTAATTTGCATAATTTATAAGGAATGCTAGAAAATGTTTTAAATGCCACTTTATTTTATTTACATCGTAGTGTTTGGATGTCTTATTTTTGAACAATTCTATTTTTGGTAAGTACGCTTTCTTCTGTTCAAATTGTAAGGAACTGATAATGGATTTCCACATGTCGCCGTATAACAAGGATTTTGAAACAAAGTTTGATTCATGTTTTACATAGTTTTTGTTACATTGAGTTCAAAATCTGTCATCAGGGCGAGTCTGGCTGTATCTACCTTTTTTTTATTATTCACTGCATCGGTCACCACAAAACAAGGATCATGGAAGCCACTTAAAATGTTTTGGGTTATAGAACAGCCAGGGAGGACAGATGTTTGTTTACCTTAGACTTGACGAGTTTAAGGTTATAATCATAGGGGAAGCAATCACGAGGTAGCTTATTGTCTTCGTCAGAAGGACTATGAAATTGTCTCGCCGTAGTGTGGGGAACTGCGGATTTTGCGATATAACTCTAGAAGGCATCATTCGACGTCCATGATTTTTGGCAGGCAGATTACCGCTGTTAAGGCCAAAGTCAAGTACAAGTTTCGGCTTCGTGGGGGGTCCGTGCGTCACGTTAGTGCACCTTTTGTGTTTTTGGCTTGTTAGCAAGATAACTCAAGTATTTGTAAAATGTTGATTATAATTCTTGGTGTGGTGCTTACTATTGTCGGGACCAAGGTTAAGTTCGTTACTGAGCTTCGTGGGGGGTTTCGTTGTGACCACAGGGGGCATTTTGTTAATTTTTCTTGTGAGCAGGATAACTTTTGTATGTGTGGATGGAAGTTAATGAAATTTGATAGGCATGTTACTGCGATGGTTTCCAAGATTGAGTTGAAAGATGAGAGTCGTGGAGGTCGTTATGTCCCCGTAATAGGACCTTTGGTGTTTAGAAATCCCCACCTACATCTGCTTGGAGACAGCCGACAGCTGGATATAGCTGGGGAACCCCATAATGGGATGGGATCAAATGACGTTACATTGAGGGATTGTACTATAACTTCAGCAGGGGGAGGATAGGTTGGACATATGTCAGGTTATTTTCTTCGGCCGGCCACACCAAGTAATTGCTATGGATGACGTCCACTGGAGACCTTAAATCTAATTACCTTGAATTTAAGGCAAGCGCGCAATAAAAACACGAAAAGCCGAAAAACGAGATGCCTAGATTTGGAATATACTAAATGTAGAAGTACAAATGTTAGGACACAAAGAACACAAGAAACAAGTCTTCTATTTGTCATAAAGACAAATTAACAAAACAGCAGTAGTCACCCCGTTCTGATTCTTTCCTTTATAACATCTTCTCTTATTATATTTTGCGGCGCTGTTGTGACACTTTCAACACAGTAAGAATTTCTTGAACGTTTTTTTCCANAGAATTCACTAGTAACCGAAACTAGAATATTGTCAAACTCTTTGGGACAGGATCTAATTTGCAAAACTAATGGAGAAATTCTATACATCTGCTGCATATTAGGACTGTAAAACATTTGTGTCATTTGTAATTGACGACAATTAAAAAACAAGATCTTAAGCATATTCAGGGTACAGAATCAAGCTGCAAGATTCTGTATGAACAACTATAAAATGAGGTGCCAGTGTCACGGAAATGAAAAGAAACCTGCAGTGGGCCTCACTGGAAGACAGAAGAAAAATGTCCAGACTATGCATGATGTACAAAATGACTAATAAACTGGTGGACGTCCCAACTACTAAGTACCTAATACCAGCCCAGAAGAGAACAAGAAATAACCATGCCTTTAAGTACCAGAGTTATCAATCGAATATTGAGGTGTTCAAGAATGTATTCTTCCCTAGAACTATGGCAGAGTAGAACTCGCTGTCACCAAGTACAGTAAGGGCGTTGTCATTAGATAGATTTAAACAATATCTAGAGTTAGAAGTTCAAGGCTTAGGCGTAACAAGTCGATCGGTGTAATATAGCCAACTGCCGCTGCGCCGCGTGCCTGCGAAGCTGGTGTGTTACGCCGAAAGGCGGTAATACCGGCTATGCAGATACAGATATTGGTTATATATATGAAGACCTAATTTACATAACTAATAGGAACTATACAATGTTATAGTGGTAATTGCCGGGGAATTTAGTACTTGCAATACTGTAAGTTCGGTAAAGGAAAACATCACAAAACAAAATTTATTCAAATCAGGTTCTAATTTGCATGATTTATAAGGAATGCTAGAAAATGTTTTTAAATGCCACTTTATTTTATTTACATTGTAGTGTTTGGATGTCATATTTTTGAACAATTCTATTTTTGGTAAGTACGCTTTCTTCTGTTCAAATTGTAAGGAACTGATAATGGATTTCCACATGTCTCCGTATAACAAGGATTTTAAAACAAAGTTTGATTCATGTTTTACATCGTTTTCGTTACATTGAGTTCAAAATCTGTCATCAGGGAGAGTCTGGCTGTATCTACCCTTTTTTTATTCACTGCATCGGTCACCACAAAACAAGGATCATGGAAGCCACTTAAAATGTTTTGGGTTACAGAACAGCCAGGGAGGACAGATGTTTGTTTACCTTAGACTTGACGAGTTTAAGGTTATACTCATAGGGGAAGCAATCACCTGTTCTTGATGTTGTTCTTGGAAAGAAGATTTCAGCGTGATTTGCTTCGGTGGAAGTGGCGAGACATGTCCTTGCTGAGAATGTTCGAAGTGGGTGTACTAGCGAATGAAGTTCTACGGAGCATTTGCCGCGGAAGTAGCGATAAAATAACGCAAGACTTGCAACGTTACGCCTTTATGAGAGTGGTTGTAGGGTGGCGAACAAGTCACTCCCAGCAAGTTTTGAACTCGGTTTAGGCAGTTTAGGGAGCTCTGGGCAGCTCCAGCCCAGATGTGACAACAATATTCCATTGTCGGTATTCCATTAATCTGGCTCTTGTATAAGTATAAGATGGCTAATGGTGTTAAATACTTTTTGGGGAACCCACCGATTTTCTGGCTTTCTTGGCAACGGATTGGATGTAGCAGTTTCATCTGTGGTCCGGAGTGAATTTAAGACCCAAGAGCCGTTCGAAGCATAGAGCTTCGTTCAGATCGGTTCCACTCATATGGACCGGAGGAAGTTTCGGGACTGATCTCTTGTGATGGAAAGAGAGGAGCTTCGTCTTTCAGGAGTTGAAGGTCACAAGCCACTGATTACCCACCGAACTGTGTGTTCAAGGTCAGCAGAGATATCAGAAGCAAGGCAATCATCACTATATCTTCTGGATGAGTGACCATATACCGAGGTGTCATCAGCATAGATGTCAACAAATGATCTAATTATTAATTTATTTATTGGTTCGGCTGGTACAGCACAGCCAGGGCAGCTCATCTAGCTTGAAGCTATTATTAAGGGTTTGCCCTGGGGAAAACATGTGGTTAAATACATACAAGTGACATAAATTCTTAAAAACGTCTTAATTACATAGGGTCAACGAATTTTGGTCATTATTATATACAAATTACGATTACATACCGTAAGATGGGTAAAAATGGAATGTGCCCTGTCTTATACAGAAAACTGTGTAAGAGAGCCATATTTTAGCTTAGAATGACGTGTCCTCTGGAAGAGAGTTCCACAGTTAGGCGGACCTGTAGAAGAAGGTTTTATGTGTTCTGACACTTTTGGGGGCTTGCAAAGAAAGGTTATTACCGTTTCTGAGGGAATATCTAAATTCAATGGCAGATGATCTGATGGTTGGTAGGAGACTGAGAAGGTGGAGCGGACAGTGAGAACAGTCAGAGTGTGTAGTTTACGGCGAAAGGTAAGAGATGGGAGACGTAACTGGGAGTAAACGGAACGGTAGGAAGGGTACGGAATTCCATGGTGGCCACTGATTCTTCTGGCTGAGCGATATTTGACAGCTTCAAGTAACCTCTGGTCACGCAGTGTGAGACCTCCCCATAGAATGTCCGCATATTCCAGAACAGGTGTTACCATGATCTTATAAAGGTGTGGCAGGATATTCTGGGGCAACTTCTTGCGTAGTGCACAGAGCATCCCGGCAATTCTTCTTACCTTGTTTATTGTGGCGTTGACATGCAAAGACCAAGTTAGTCTGTTGGTTAAGATCACACCCAGGTGTTTGTGGCTGGGAACCACCTGTAAGGTAGTGCCGGCTAGAATGACAAAGGGAATCACAGGTGGGTGCAGACGGGTGGTAATGAACATTACTTTGCATTTTTCACCGTTGACCTCGAGTTTCCAGTGCTGTAGTCAGTCTGATACAGTGGCCAGGTCGTTGTTCAGTGAGTCTACGACGTTTGTGATGGAGCGGTGAGCTGGTGTGAGCGTGGTGTCATCTGCGAACAGGTTCGCCTGACATGTTGCACAGTTGGAAGGCAGATCATTTATGTAAAAAATGAAGTGTAGGTCCAAGTACGGCACCCTGTGGGACGCCAACGAGGGGGGTCTTCTAGTCAGATATTGCACCTTTAACAACCACCCTATGACGTCTATCTGTAAGGTAGCTGTAAAACCAGTCCACCATAGGCCCACGGATTCCGTATCCTTCTAGTTTGGCGAGGAGGCCGCCGTGCCAAACTTTATCGAAAGCTTTACGCAGGTCCAGGAAGACGCAGCCTACTACCTCTCCTTTGTCAATGGCTTTCGTCCACTCGTCTACAAGTCGAACCAACTGGAGGGTCCTGTTATCATGCGCTCGGAATCCACTTTGGTGCGTTGTAAGCATAGGCCGGATGTGCTCCATCAGGCGTTTGTTCACAGGATTTTCCAGAACTTTTGGGATGATGTGCACAAGGGATATTGGCCTGTAGTTGTTGGGAGCGTGACGACTTCCTCATTTGTGGGCTGGTGTTACGTTGGCTTTCTTCCATCTGAAAGGGACTTGCCCGAGCGAGAGTGACATGTTGAAGAAGTTGGTTAGTGGCACAGAGATGGCGTCTGCCACTTGCCGTAGGAGGTTAGGTGTCGTCAGGTCCGCAGGACTTTCCAACCTTTAGGCTGAGAAGTTGTTGACGAACTAAGTCCTCTGTTACTTGTAACGACTCCAGGAGCGTCCCAGGAGAGACGGGTGGAACAAAGGTGGGAGGGGAGTCATCTCTGCCAGGTAGGTCGGTCTGCTGTACAAAGTTTTCAAACAAACAAACAGAAATAACAATGTAAATCTATAAATTGTGATAACAGTATTGGCTGACAGGCATGCTGGCACACGCCACTTGTACCAGGTGTAAGTGGGGGTGGTGTAGATGGATCGATCAAGTTCCTTATCAGAACAGCACTAGAGTTATTGGTTACAGAAATACATAAATTACACTAAATCCGACACTCTAGATTAGGAAATTACAACTCATTTAACTTG
>NW_017804169.1:28141-34801 GCF_001625305.1 Branchiostoma belcheri | reverse complement strand
GAGGGTCTGCATGCCCTTTTTCGTTAACCGTTATGGGCTATTTTAATTCACCGTTAGTCGATATCGTTGCCGACCCGCTCTAATTCAACGTTAAGCGTTATCGGTATATTCATCGTGAAGCGTTATTGGTCGTTTTAATTCAACGTAAAAGTTATTTGTCATCCTAAATTCAGCGTTAAGCGTTAATTAATAATTCTTCGTTACGCCTAATTTTGCCTTTCAAAGTGCAGGAAAATGCGTCATTGATTCAAAAATACAAAATTTCCCGGGGGAGCATGCCCCCGGACCCCCCTACATTGCTCGCGCCTTTGGCGCTCGACTCGCGCTTCTGCGCTCGGTCCTCTTCGGCTCTAGCCAGCACCAGTTTCCCGTCAATTACTGGAAGTTTGCGGAGCGTAACGAATCCGTCAACCTTGACAGACAAAATTTTTAAAATATCTTGAGTAAAAATATGAAAACATCAGAAGGACCGACAAACACTCTCAACACCATGATTTGCCTCTCAAAATGCGGGAAATGCGTTTTTGAAGGCTTAAAAATTCTAAATTTCCCGGGGAGCATCCCTCGGACCCCCTTAGATTGCGAGCGCCTCTCAAAATCCATCGGTAAAACTGGGCGTACGGAAAAAAGTCAAGCTGGGTAGAGCCTTGGCCGACGTCGTCTCGGACTCCCCTTTATTTGTGGACGCATTAGGGGACCAGGGCAGGTAGGAAACACAGGGAACACATACCTTTAATGAGTTCTTTATTACATGTAAGGTGTACGTAATTTTGTCAGTGATCACCTTTTCTCACAAAAGCGAGATACCAATTCCAGTGCAGCTCGAAAAAAGCCTGTCAATTTACCGTTAAGCGTTGCCGACCGTCCTGAATTTACCGTTAAGCGTTATCGGCCCTGCTGAATTTACCGTTAACCGTTGTCAGGACCCCCCATGCAGACCCTCTTTCATGTCGCTGGGCACGAGACAAAAATGGGATGTAATTCGTGCCTGAGGGCCGATGTGTCATCGGGAAAAGATTTTAAACAACTTGAACGACTTAGTTTGGGATTCAGTTTTCAAAGATGCCATAGGTAGGTTTCTCTTTCCTAAAGATAGAAGTAGAATATGTGATTTCTGGAAGCAGATTCTGTAGTTTGATTTTTGCACTTATTCTGTCAACAATTACTGGGGTCACTGGAGGCAGCAAGAGGTCGTGTTTTGTCTCTTTATGTTGAAGACCGAGTTTCAGCGCTAAACGATCATCTTGGTGAGTGATACGTGAAGCAAGAGAGGAAAAGGGATTATACACGTAATCTGTAACTATGACACTGGTTACTAAATATCAATACAACTTTACACATAAAATAATAGCCAAAGACAAAATTAAAACACATGGAATTGTGTAGGGTATATTTGTTCTTGCATGGAATATCAATAAAGTAAGCTATACAGTTAGAAAAGGAAAAGACAATTTTCTATATTTTTTCGGCGTACTCAATGTACTCTTTTAACAAAAACAAGACGAAGGTTGTTGACCTACACAATGACAGCTACTATCAAAGATAAGCGTGACATTTTTGTGCCCATTTCCTCATACGTCAGTCCTATTTTTAGCCCTGCCCGGGGATTCGGAGCTCATCGGAGTCATTCGGGTCCAAACTGAAGTTTGACGAATGGCCCCGATTCGTGCCCGATGATTCCCGATTGTCACCGTCATGTCGCTCGGCACAAGGAAGGAATACCGATGTAATTGGTGCCTGAGGGCCGGTTTGTCTTTACTAAAAGAAAAAGATATCGTTTTTCAAACAACTCAAATCACTTAGTTATAATAATAATTGTTTATTGATTGATCGAAGATAGAAGAGTACAATCGCTAGCATGTTGCAGCGCAACTAATAAGTAGTGCTGAATTATATGCTAGTTTAAAAACAGAGATACAAATATTGCACAGTTTGTGGACTGAAGTTCTTATAGATAGGATGAAGAGGTGTCCTTCTCAAAGTTGGATGTAAAACATTTGATTTCTTGAAGCAGATTCTGTAGTTGAATTTTGGCTCTTATTCTGCCAACTATTACTTGGGTCAGTGGAGCCAACAAGAGGTCGTGTTTTGTCACCTTAATATCTAACATGTTGCAACAAACAGTTACAGTACTGTAAGATTATCTTGGGAAACAGCATATGGAGAGAACAGAGAGAAGGATCTAGATTTGGTTTAAAATGCTGTGTAACAAATATCAGTCAAGTATGCAGATAGGTCTATTTGTTAAATGACATTAAAAGCTTACAGGGACAAAATGCAAAACAAAACGGGTTTGGCCTGGTAAAAGAGTGAAGGAATCTACAATACTAAAAAAATACGTTTAGACTAGATTTATAAGAAAGACAAATAGCTTTATAAAAGAGCGACAAAATAAAAAAGCAAAAGGCAGAACAATGGTTTGTCCTTGTGACGGTTGTTGACCTCAGATTTGTCTGCTCTAGTCCCTGGGCGGAAGTGACGTATTTAGTCCTACTACAACTTACGGCTTGGACGAAAAACTGAAGTCAAGACCATGCACGACAGGTTACTGTCCAAGTGCTCCCACCAACCCACTCCTGCCAACTTGACACATCAAAATAAAATAATGACATAAAAGACAGACATTTCACAACAAAAAATTGATACGACTAGAAGGGAACGGGGGGTTAAAACCGCAGGCGTAGTTTTGGTTTTCCAATTTTCTACAGGACAGAACACTAGAAACGCAGACGTAGCCTGTCACCCTCGGTCTTTGCCCAGCGTACGGAGTCGCACCACGAGGCCTCAAAGTTTGAAGCCCCTAGGCGGACAAACTCCGTACGCAACTTTGACCTCAATGACTCCTTGATAGATGTAATCAATTCCGTGTGTGAGGAATGCGACTGCTCAAACACTGCCTTGCACCTAGACGCCCAGATCTTATGTTTCACTACGGCGAAGATGTAGATCAGCACATTTTTCCTGCATCTTCCCAGGTCAGGTGGGAAAATGTTGAGAAGCGCCATTGACCTGTTCAGACGGAAGTCTGGCTGAACCCATCTTCTCGCAAAACCTTCCACCCAAGTCCATGTCTGCAGTACTGTACTGCAGAAAAACAAAGCATGGTCTACAGACTCTACCTGCCGGCAGTGTTGCCTGGGACAGTTAGAAGAACCTCTGTACCGCCACGTACCACCAACCAGGCCATTAGTCTTCAACGCCCCGTGTGCCACCCTCCATGAAATGGCAGACGATTTTCTAGGAAAGGGTGGTGAACTGCCATGGCGTCTGGCCAGCAGATGTTGGGGTGACGTGAACAGACACTTGGGGAGTGAGCTCGATTCCTAAGATGACTACTGTACAAAGAGCGAACAGTACACCCCGTGTCCCAGTGGCTGGGTGAAGAAGGGTCAACCATGTTGGTCACGAGCTGCCTCAGGGAAGAGTAGTGAATGAAAGTGGCAAACTAAGGGATTTGAGTTGTTTAAGATGATATCTTTTACTTCTCAGACAAACCGGCCCCTTAGGCACTCGGCGCACCAATTACATCGGTATTCCTTCCTTGTGCCGAGCGACACGATAGTGGCAATCGGGAATCATCGGGCACGAATCGGTCCCATTCGCCAAACTTCGGTTCGCACCCGACGGACGCCGATGAGCTACGAATCTCCAGGTATGGCTTAAAATAGGACTGACGTATGAGGAAATGTATATTTCTGACCAATGAGAGAACAGAACTGGTTTCAAAGTGACATAATCTCTTTTTAGTCAGTTAGTCGCGGAGAGAACTTCGGGCAGGTTGGGCCTGCACGTAGAGAGCCGCGCATTTACTTTTTTTTGGGCGGAAAAAAATATATATATCTAACAATGGGCTCCGAAAAGCTGTACGACATGAGCTTGCACGGAGCTGAGCGGGGTAGACGGTTGTCCGACGGGCCGGGGACGCTGATAGTGGCTACCGCAGCCGTGGTTGTGAGCTTCGTCACCATGTTCGTACTGGTGAGGCAGGGGGCGGAACTGGGCGAAACAAAGTCCACGCTCTCGCGCTTCAAGGAAATGGAAGCCCAGCTGGCGCACCTGAAGGAAACGGAAACACACCTGAAGGAAATGGAAGCCCAGATGCAGGAGATAAAAAAGTGGAGAGAACACCTTGGTATGCAGGTATGTCCATTTAACACCAGACAGTCTTGGCTAGGACAGGCTTTCACTAGTTCGCAGCAAACGAACGTCTTCGAGTCACTTTTTAGCCCAATGGTTGTTCCGGGTGTTGTCTTTTGTTAGTACGGTTTAAGAAACATTCCGATGCCTTTTTTCGTGTGTAGCATTGTGTTATGTAGCATTTCTATACTCTCCAAGCAGAGGTTTGGGTTTTGGGGGGTATTTTTAGCGTGTTTTTAGGCTTTTTTATCGGGGTTTCTCTTTTGCACTGAATTTTTTTCCCACCAAACCCAACGTGGGAAAAAATTCAGTGCAAAAGAGAAACCCCGATAAAAAAGCCTAAAAACACGCTAAAAATACCCCCAAAACCCAAACTTCTGCTTGGAGAGTAGCATTTCTATCCGTACATTTTTGTCTGGACGCTGTGAAAAGCTCATTAAAAGTAGGGGGGGGGGGGGTTACTATTTTGAAAATATGCTGTTTTCCATGAAATACGCCCCTAGAAATATGGAGACAGTCCACCTGAGTGAGAAAATATAAAAATTTGGTCGATTCTAAAATGCTAACCCCACCTGTACATACCCCCTGAAGTTTGTACCATTGACAATACATTGAACCGACCAAGCGAAAAACTTAATGCTCTCATGTTAGAACTTTGACATTCCTTGGCAGAATATTTCAGGTCAGAAGACATTATCATGAATATCTCAACCCCCCAACATCTATTCCCCCCTGCAAAAACAGACTTCTAAAATACCCTATCACAAAAATGGACTATTCCAAACTCATCATGTGCAAAACACTGAGGTATAATGATTAAAAAATGATTAAAAATGCCCATGTATTACATTGTATATGATATTGGGAACACTTAACACTCTATATCTTGACCTTTACTTTTTTCTGATAATTTTTATAAGCAATTCTCAATGACATGGAATTAAAACCATAATATGATTCTGTGTTTTGGTTAACTATATTAACAACAAGTAAAATGTGATGTGCACACTGTGTTCTTGCCTGCTTAAGAATGACTCAGCTGACAGACAAGACTAGACATGTTTCTGTCTCGCCTATAATGTACAACACATTAGTGTGCTGTACTGTAATTTGTTGATTGATGTGCACTAAGACACATACTAGCCAAAATGAGTGTCTTCACCAGATCACAGGCCAAGAAAACCTTAGGTACCATAAATTACATGGAGAAGGCAGAACTCCCAAATGGAGTTCTGCCAACAGGAAAGGACATTCTGCAGACAATGTTATATCTGTTGAGACCAAAGCTAGCTGGCCAAGCCCAGAGGTCAAGGGAAGATGCTGCTCAACTTTTGGCAGAGTTACTTCAGGAGCACTGGCTTTTCTGCAATGTGTACACCATAGCGACGAAGAACATTGGGGCGCGGATCCTCAAATTATATGAAGAATTTGTAACCCTGGTTCAGACAAGGAAGCAAAGGAGAAATGAGCAGTTTGTTAAGAAAGCAGAAGCCTTCAACAAAAAGGCAGAAGAGTTATTTGATGTGTTCTGCCCTGGATTCTGCAGTACTTAAGAGGCTGGAAAACAAGCATGGTGTAACAATGACAGACACGGAGCGGCAGTTCCTAGACGATCAAAGAACTGAAAGGAAAATGTACTGCGAAGACTTTGTTGACCGGAAATGGATGAAAACAATGGAACGCAGAAAAATAGACATGCAGGCCCTTGACAAAATGGGGGAGGATGCATCAAGAGAACAGGAGCAGAGCAAGTTAGTTGCGTTATCCCAGGATAGTGAAGAGTCAGAGGCAGGAAGCCAGAAAATAGAGACAGACGTTGACGCTTGTTTCTCCTCTTGTGATGAAAGTATTGGCGTCTGTGATGAAGATACCTGCAAGGAAGAACTGCCCCTAAAGTATCAGCACATCAGAGAGAGCATTAGGAAGGTAAGACCAGAGTTCTACGAGACTGTTGACAAGCTACAGAGCTGCTATCATATGTCAAAAGCTCAGGCTTCAGCAGCTGTCATTGTTGTTGGCAATTACATGTTTGGTCGAAGTTGGAAGGCACATGATGAGTCAGACCGTGTCGATCTTGATACACTACCAGCATCCAGTAGTGTTCGATATGCTGGCAAGAGCATTGAGGTGTTGGCTTTAGATGAGATTGTGAAAGAGATGATGGACTCTGACGAACAGGTAGTTGTAACATATTCCCATGATGGCTCTAAGAAGCAAGGGGCTGGTTCATTTTCCGTGCAAGGGATCACTGTGAAATGTAAATACAGGTCACTCCCCACGCTGAGCATTGCATCAGAGTCCAGACAAAACCTAGCAGACCTAAAAGTAGCAATGCTACAGATTCTGGAAGCAGCAAGCGGTGTTGCTGCAAAAACCCTCTTTGAGAAGATGGACTTTGTCCTAACAGATCAGACATCTCACAATTTCAATGTGGATGAGCTGGTAGCAGAGAGTCTGGAGTCTGAACACATCCCTGATCATCTGTTCTGCAATGTACACCCGACCCTGATGTTCAATCGTGTC
>NW_017804169.1:26733-28121 GCF_001625305.1 Branchiostoma belcheri | reverse complement strand
GAAATAGAGTAACACTTTGGGTAGAGACAAGATCTATTCCAACTTCTTGGTCAATGCCACAACATCAGCAACAAGTGTCACTGAACAAGCCCTTGACTGCATGACACGGCTGATATATCATGACTTTGACCACAAGCCTTGGAATAAATCTCGTGACTTTGATATCCACATCGTCCCACGACCGAACAAATCTGTCAGTCTGAAGGATGAGCGTTTCAATCGTTTGACACTCACCTGTGCTGTCAGTCTGTATCATCTCAATGATGTTGCATCTTTCCTCCGCAAGTATGAACACGTGACCAACCAGTTGGCTTGCATTGTGCGATGCTTTTTGGACTTGGACTTCTTGAAAGTCATGTACTGTGTCGGTGCTCTCATCGGTCTTCATCTGGTTGAGCCGTTCCTGTCGCTGACCACGTCGGCTGAATCAACCTACAGCGAGATCATCCCAGCCTTCCAGCAGCTGTACCAGGAACTTGTAGAAGTAGACCCGCCCACTCTATTACAGGCACAGGAACCAGCATTCAAGATCATTTCCAAGGAAAGGTATCAACAGACCAAGTACGATGAGGAAATCTGCAGTGCTGTTGTCCAAGTAGCAACCACGTACCAGTCTGAGGTGACAAAGCTACTGGGAATGCTCCTCCCCAAGCTGGCTAGTGGCTTCCAGAAGCAGAAGGGTGACATATTCGGCTTTGGAGAACATGATGTGACTGCACAGCACTGGATAAAGAGAAGTTAGAGAAGGCACCGATCCACAACTTGGATGCTGAGCGTAGTGTTGGCTTTGTAAACTACGAACTCTCAAGAAGAGATGCAAAACAACTGAAAGTTGCATCAGCTGCCCAAGTTAAGGCCAAGTCGTCTGATCTCATTGCTAGACGAGAGGCTGGAGCGTTCAGAAACTACAGTAAGGGAGTCAGAAAAAGGGGGCCGGATACCAGAGCAGAGATTGTGTTGGCGTGGAATAGAAAGCAGGAGGAGCTTAAGAAGCAAGGACTCCAGGACAAAGAAATCGCAAACGTCGCTGTTGATCGGCGGAGAAATAAAGACTTGCAATCCCTGAAGAAAATGGGCGGACCTTTCACATCTGCAGCTGATGTAGATTCGTATGTGGCAGCAAGTGATGTGGATGATGCCACAAAGTTGGGGAGACTTTACCTGGAAGTACGCTACGCCAGGGACACTGCCCTTTCATTGCCAAAAACAAGTGATCTTTTCCGCCTCATGAAGGATTACAAGAAGCTTCCACTGAACACGTATGCAGTTAACCTAAAACTGTACCTAAACAACATCACGTCCAATGCAGACGTAACACTCCAAGACTTCAACAATGCAATGGATACGATTTATAATCAGTAATAAGCCACTGTTTGAAGCAATGTAGG
>NW_017804169.1:6087-21087 GCF_001625305.1 Branchiostoma belcheri | reverse complement strand
GCTCGGGACGTCTCCCAAGACGAGCATGTTTGCCCAAGGGAGATACAAGTTCTGGGATGTCGACGAAAGATCTGGGGAGGAAAGCAAGTACAGCAGCAGAGGCGTGGTAAACGGCCGGCGTGTGCAGATGTACAGAGACACAGGCAGTTCCATGACATATGTCAACCAGAAATTTGTGCCCCAAGGATGCGTACCAAGAGACACAGTTAAGGTCAGGCTGGCAAACGGAACAGTCGACACAATCCCGACAGCAAGGGTTAAGCTGGAAGTGGGAGAAGATACGAGGATGATGGAGGTCGGCGTGATGAACACTCCATATCCAGTTCTACTCGGGAATGACTACGAGATGGCATGTGTCGCCACCCGAGCCCAGACCAAGAAGCAGGAAGAAGCGGCAAGGAGAGTTGCCGAAGATGAGAAGAAGACTGGGGTCAAGGCCAGTCCGATCGTCCCGGTTGGGGACGGGAAGGAGACCGAGTCCAAGGAGGAGGACTGTAGGTCAGTCAATACCGACGAAAAGGGTGCGCAGCCACCGAGGGTGTTTGAAGTGAGCCCTGATGTGCTGAGGAAACAGCAACGTGATGATGTGTCCCTGCAGTCAGCATGGAAAGGATGCTGTGAGTGAAACACAGGCTAAGGGGCTGGAGACGTGCTTCGTCAAGAACAGGGATGGATTTCTCATGAGGAAGTGGACCAAGTGGTCGAGATCTGGGGAGGATCGTGAGGGAAGTGATGCGGTGATGCAGGTTGTAGTGCCCATGGTTCACCGTCAGGAGATGCTTCGGTTGGCTCACTCGATACCGCTGTCAGGTCACCTCGGAGTCACGCGCACAAAGGAACGCGTGCTGGAGCATTTCTACTGGCCGGCAATGGGTAGAGACGTCAAGAAGTTCTGCAAAAGCTGCCCGGAGTGCCAGAAGACAGCGACTCGTCGAGCTGACGACAGACACACAATGGTGTGCCCACCTGTTATCGGCGAGCCGTTCAGGAGGCTAGGCATCGACATTGTAGGCCCCCTTCCACGATCCTGGTCTGGAAACAAATACGTGCTCACCATCATTGACCATGGGACCAGATACCCAGAGGCTATCCCCACTGCCGTCAATGGAAGCAGAGAGAGTCGTGAAGGAACTTATCACGTTCTTCACTCGCGTCGGTATCCCGAAGGAGATCCTCAGTGATCAGGGAGCAAATTTCATGGCCGAAATCACGACACAGATGTGTCAGCTGTTGGGCATTGACAAGATTTGGACTTCTCCATATCATCCCCAGACTAACGGCATGTGCGAGCGGTTCAATGGGACCATGAAGAGGATGCTCCGGAAGCTGGTCAATGAAGAAGCAAAGGACTGGGACGAGTACCTGCCCTACATATGCTTTGCGTATCGAGATACGCCGTGCGAGTCGACAGGTTTCTCGCCCTTTGAGCTGACATATGGACGACAAGTGAGAGGTCCGCTAAAGGTCCTACAGGAGGCGTGGCTGGACACTCCAGAGCCAGAAGAAGATGTGGTGGAGTTCATCACGGAGGTGAAGAACAGGCTGGAGTGGGCCAAGGAATGGTCAGAACAGATGCAGGAGGAGAAGAAGAGCAAGGCGAAGGTCTGGTACGATAAGAAGGCCAGAGACCGACAGTTCGACGTCGGAGAAGAAGTCCTCGTCTTGCTGCCCACCTCTGCAAGCAAACTGAAGAAGCAGTGGGCTGGACCGTACAAGGTCACGCGGAGGCTAAGCGACGTCAACTATGAAGTGGACACGGGACGCCGTGTGAAGAGGAAGAGAATCTACCACGTTAACCTCCTACGTCCCTGGGAGAGGCCGGTGCAGATTGCGGCTTTCGCCGGAGTTGAAGACGAGTTTGATAGCGAGGTACAGGGGCTTGAGTGGACCAGCGAGGAAGAAAACTTGTCAAAGATCACCTATGGCAAGCAGCTAACTCAGGCTCAACTGAAGCAAGTACAGGAGGTGGTTCGGAAGCATGCGAAGGTGTTCTCGAGTAAACCAGGCCTCACGAACATGGCGGAAATGGACATCCTGACACATCAAGATGAACCAGTTTCCCAGAAGCCGTACCCCCTCCCGCATGCAGTCAGGCCAACCCTGAAGAAGGAGCTGGACACCCTGATGGAGGAGGGCATCATAGTGGAGTCAGACAGCCCCTACTGCGCCCCGGTGGTCCTTGTCGGAAAGAAGGACGGAGGAGTGCGCATGTGTGTGGATTACAGGAAGCTCAATGCCGACACAATAGCAGATAAGTACCCCATGCCCAGGGTGGAGGAGCTGGTGGATAAGGTTGGCGCAGCTAAGTACATTACGGTGATTGACCTTACAAAGGGCTTCTACCAGATTCCCTTGACGAAGGAAGCACGTCGTAAGTCTGCGTTCCAAACAGCGTTCGGACATCACGAGTTTACTCGGGCTCCGTTCGGATTGAAAAACTCTCCAGCTGTTTTCCAAAGGATGATGGACAAGGTCCTGAGAGGAACCGAGGACTTTGCCAGAGCCTTCATGGACGATATCATCGTCAGCAGTGATACATGGGACGATCACCTCCGCCACCTGGACGAGGTACTGTGGCGTCTAGAGTTGGCGCGATTGACGATCAAACCGTCTAAGTGCACTATCGGCGTCCCGAGGGCTGAGTATCTGGGGAAGATGATAGGACAGGGGGAGGTGTCCCCTACTACTTCCAAGGTGGCAGCCATCCAATCAACGCCGCAACCGAAAACCAAGAAGGGAGTGAGGGCCTTCCTCGGTATTGTAAACTACTACAGGGATTTCATCCCCAACATGGCAACCATATCCGCACCCCTGACCGATCTGTTGAAGAAGGGCCAGCCAAATATGGTCAATTGGGATGAGGAGTGCGAGAGGGCCTTCCTGAAGTTGAAGGAGGTGCTGAGCTCCAACCCAGTGTTGATCCTGGCGGATCACACTAAGCCGTTTGTGGTACAGACAGACGCCAGTGATACGGGAGTGGGAGCTGTGCTGTCCCAAGAGGATGACAATGGGCGAGACAGACCAGTGGCCTACAGAAGTAAAAAGTTGAGCGAGACGCAGCAACGATGGGCCACTATCGAGAAAGAATGCTTTGCCATCGTGTTTGCCATCGAGCAGTTTCGATATTATCTGTATGGCCGGCAGTTTACTGTCCAAACGGACCACAAGCCGCTTTCATGGTTGACACAGGTCAGGGACAGGAATAGGAAGTTGATGCGATGGAGCCTGATGCTCCAGGAGTATGATGTGAAGTACGTCCACAAAAAAGGGGCCGAAAATGCTAATGCAGATGCGCTTAGCAGGGCATGGTGTGAGTAGTGGTAAGATAACACTGATAGAAGATGGAGATTGTACCATGTAGTTTATAGCGGGTATTCATACCTGTATTATGTGAGTAGGAAACTAAGCTAGTTGGAACCCCTTGTTAGCAAGGCGACAAATGATTGTTAAATGATTAGAATACTTGTTGACAATGTTGTGATGGGACAAGACGATACATGTACTTCAACCATGATGTGTCAGAAGATAACGGGTACGATATCTTCCTAGGGGGAGGTGTTATGTATCGTGTTATGTATCGTAGGGAAGTTAGTTTGGAACACCCCCATATCCCTAATGGAATGCTCCAGGGGAGCATAGTTACGCATTCTGAGAAGGGAGCCCTGGTGCAAGGGTGTGGAAAATAAAGGCCGTGGAACCTTGACTTTGGTGTGTGTCCAACTGTTCTTGGAGATTTAAGAGGAACTTGTAACACTAAGGAAGACTTCAATGAGACTATCGATATGAAAATTGTCTGTCTTATTGACTAGAAGTTCTACTTTTCCAGATGATGGTAGTTCTGACCGACGGAGCGTCATCGGACAGCGTCGTCGCGCCATCCCAAGCTCTGGCCGCTGACGGAGTGACCGTCTTCGCTATCGGTGTGGGCAACTTTGACCGCTCAGAACTACTGCAGATTGCCAACAACAACCCTGGCCATGTGTTTGAGCTGTCCAACTTTAATCTTCTGGCTCAGAACAGCAGCCGGATTGTTAGCACCATTTGCAGCCCCAGTCCACCGCCTACAACAAGCCCCAGTCCACCGCCTACAACAAGCCCCAGTCCGCCGCCTACAACAAGCCCCAGCCCACCGCCGACCACTATCCCTGGTAAGAACGTTGGGGGTGAACTGTTGATGTGTTCCTAAATGTAAGTAGTCAGGTACAATGAGGTTTCCAAATTTACTTAATACGTATGGTGGGCCTTGTGCCATTAGACACAGGTGTATATGGATGTTTGTTGGTAAACAATTTACCATTGAGTATAGTGTTGGCCTTTTAAGTCTGTGCTCTGTATAATGTTGTTATCCATCACAGATGCACTTTCATTCGAAGGTAAAGTAGTTACCAAGGCTACGTTGTGAACTTAATTTGTAGGAATACCATTGTTGGGTGCAGTGACGCCAATAAACAAATGGATATGAAAGGGCTGTAAAATTAGTAACGGTGAAATTTGTTCTTCTGCATACTTAGGGCTTTTTTAAACTTGCACTGTATATTCCCCATCCAACAGTATTCCCAACACCTGAGCCGTGTAACATGACTTCAGACCTGTTCTTTGTTCTGGACGGATCTGGCAGCATCGGTTCCGGAAACTTCGAGACAGTCAAGCAGTTTGTTGCGGTAGCGGCCAGCGCGTTCACCATCGGTCTAACCGAAACTAGAGTTGGTGTGCTGCAATACTCAGATAACAACATGTAAGTGATGTCCTTATATGCCTCTTCTCTAAATATAAAGCATGGGCGTTTTTAAACAAGTCAGCAATTTGTCTGTAGCTGTCCTGTAAGAAAACGTAGAATGAGCAAACTATTCCAAATGAGTTTGACTGAATTGGACCAGTATGGCCATTCTTCTCCAATTCAGTCCACTTTCATATTGTATTTTCATAGTACTGAAGAGACCTAACTTATGCTAACCTGTCTAAACTTAATAATCCAGACTGGAGTTTAACCTGGGAGACCATCCTGATGAGTCATCTTTCGTCAGCGCCATTAACACCCTCTCTTACCAAGGCGGCGACACAAATACTGGAGCTGCTCTGGAGTTCGCTCGGCTGAACGCCGCCTGGAGACCTGCACCTACTCCAAGGGTAGGTACATCTCATCACTTTGTAATTGGCGTCAAATGTATTCATAAAAACCAAGATAGGCTTGAGAAGCGGCTGGAAAGAGTAGAGATTGGCTAAATAGAGAAATAAAATGACAGGGGAGTTGGGCAACAAAAGGAGCACAGTTTACTCTGGAGCCTGGCATATTATTTGTGTATTTGGCCAATTTCTATCCTTCTAGCCGCTCTCAAGCCTGGGAGAGGCTAGGTCTTCTACATCATCATCATCAGTTGTTCTGAAAAATCACCTAAATATGATATTCTACCTGACCTAAATTACAGTACTAAGGAAGACTTCAATGAGACTATCGATATGAAAATTGTCTGTCTTATTGACTAGAAGTTCTACTTTTCCAGATTATGGTAGCTCTGACCGACGGAGCGTCATCGGACAGCGTCGTCGCGCCATCCCAAGCTCTGGCCGCTGACGGAGTGACCGTCTTCGCTATCGGTGTGGGCAACTTTGACCGCTCAGAACTACTGCAGATTGCCAACAACAACCCTGGCCATGTGTTTGAGCTGTCCAACTTTAATCTCCTGGCTCAGAACATCACCCGGATTGTTAGCACCATTTGCAGCCCCAGTCCACCGCCTACAACAAGCCCCAGTCCACCGCCTACAACAAGCCCCAGTCCGCCGCCTACAACAAGCCCCAGCCCACCGCCGACCACTATCCCTGGTAAGAACGTTGGGGGTGAACTGTTGGTGTGTTCCTAAATGCAAGTAGTCAGGTACAATGAGGTTTCCAAATTTACTTAATACGTATGATGGGCCTTGTGCCATTAGACACAGGTGTATATGGATGTTTGTTGGTAAACAATTTACCATTGAGTATAGTGTTGGCCTTTTAAGTCTTTGCTCTGTATAATGTTGTTATCCATCACAGATGCACTTTCATTCGAAGGTAAAGTAGTTGCCGAGGCTAAGTTGTGAACTTAATTTGTAGCAATACCATTGTTGGGTGCAGTGATGCCAATAAACAAATGGATATGAAAGGGCTGTAAAATTAGTAACGGTGAAATTTGTTCTTCAGCATACTTGGGGCTTTTTTAAACTTGCTCTGTATATTCCCCATCCAACAGTATTCCCAACACCTGAGCCGTGTAACATGACTTCAGACCTGTTCTTTGTTCTGGACGGATCTGGCAGCATCGGTTCCGGAAACTTCGAGACAGTCAAGCAGTTTGTTGCGGCAGCGGCCAGCGCGTTCACCATCGGTCTAACCGAAACTAGAGTTGGTGTGCTGCAATACTCAGATAACAACACGTAAGTGATGTCCTTATATGCCTCTTCTCTAAATATAAAGCATGGGCGTTTTTAAACAAGTCAGCAATTTGTCTGTAGCTGTCCTGTAAGAAAACGTAGAATGAGCAAACTATTCCAAATGAGTTTGACTGAATTGGACCAGTATGGCCATTCTTCTCCAATTCAGTCCACTTTCATATTGTATTTTCATAGTACTGAATAGACCTAACTTATGCTAACCTGTCTAAACTTAATAATCCAGACTGGAGTTTAACCTGGGAGACCATCCTGATGAGTCATCTTTCGTCAGCGCCATTAACACCCTCTCTTACCAAGGCGGCGACACAAATACTGGAGCTGCTCTGGAGTTCGCTCGGCTGAACGCCGCCTGGAGACCTGCACCTACTCCAAGGGTAGGTACATCTCATCACTTTGTAATTGGCGTCAAATGTATTCATAAAAACCAAGATAGGCTTGAGAAGCGGCTGGAAAGAGTAGAGATTGGCTAAATAGAGAAATAAAATGACAGGGGAGTTGGGCAACAAAAGGAGCACAGTTTACTCTGGAGCCTGGCATATTATTTGTGTATTTGGCCAATTTCTATCCTTCTAGCCGCTCTCAAGCCTGGGAGAGGCTAGGTCTTCTACATCATCATCATCAGTTGTTCTGAAAAATCACCTAAATATGATATTCTACCTGACCTAAATTACAGTACTAAGGAAGACTTCAATGAGACTATCGATATGAAAATTGTCTGTCTTATTGACTAGAAGTTCTACTTTTCCAGATTATGGTAGTTCTGACCGACGGAGCGTCATCGGACAGCGTCGTCGCGCCATCCCAAGCTCTGGCCGCTGACGGAGTGACCGTCTTCGCTATCGGTGTGGGCAACTTTGACCGCTCAGAACTACTGCAGATTGCCAACAACAACCCTGGCCATGTGTTTGAGCTGTCCAACTTTAATCTTCTGGCTCAGAACATCAGCCGGATTGTTAGCACCATTTGCAGCCCCATTACAACAAGCCCCAGCCCAGCTCCGACCACTATCCCTGGTAAGAGCGTTGGGGTGAGCTGAGTGTTACAATTAATGTGTTCCTACATGCAAGTAGTCAGGTACAATGGATTTTCTAAACCATTACGTAATACATACAGAGGGCCTTGTGTCATTATACACAGGTTTATGTGGATGTCTGTTGGTGCACAAATTACCATTGAGTATGGTGTTGGATTTTTCTTTACTTTCATGCAAAACGCACACCCCAATGTATATTTATGAGTGACGAAAATTGATCCTCTCTTTTTGCACTCTGGAATCCAACCTCGCCTGCAACAATAGGAACAACCGAGGATCCGTATCGTTTACAGTTTCAAGGATTCTGACATCAATTTCCATTCCCGTGTTGCAGACCCCTGCAGCCCGAGTGTGTACCGTGTGCTGAATCAGGCCTGGAGGAACGTCAACCACGGTACGGACAACCCCATTCGCTGTGACCGTGGTTTCAACCGGGAGTGGTACCGCTTCATGGGTCCTGCCGGAACTCAGATGCCGACACAGAGCCCCGGGAGAAATCAGATCTGTGGCACCGACGGTCCGATGTGGATGAACGGAGCACATCCGACAGTTGCCGACGGAGACGTGTCCCGGCAGGCGTGCGCTTACTGGCAAGGTAACGCCTGCAGATGGTCAACAGCCATCCAGGTGAAGGCGTGCCGTGCGGGGTACTACGTGTACAAGCTACCCAAAGTCCCTCGTTGCAGCCTGGCGTATTGCGGGGAGACAGGTGTGCAATGTTCTTTGTACAGAACCACGTACGGAGATCGATGTGATAAAGTCCATAATAGGCCTAATTGTCAGTAAGCAGCTGTTTAGTGTCCGCATTATTGTATTGTCTTGCTGCAATCATGATAAAACCAAAGTCAAACAAGCATATATAAATATATATATTTTTTGTCCGCAGGTTTTACAGGCTGCGATGAGTATTACGCGTCAGGACAGAATCAAAGCGGAGTGTTCCCCCTGGTCTTGAACTCTGCCCGGATGGAAGTCTACTGTGACATGGACACCGCAGGTACTGCAGACCTACGAGCATTCCGCATGGGGGCGTGTCATATCTATAAAATTGCCATTTTCTTCACTCAGTGGTTGTAAGTTAGGCCATGTTGATTTGATTATAGGGATGACATACGCGCGCGCATGAATTTTCGGCCGTTTCCAAAAAACAAGTTTTCAACCATACTGTAAATCGTGCAAAACAGTTGATAAATGAGCAAAAATATACCATAAGTTGCAAGGGAAACATTTAGAAACGATACCAATGTCGTAGAATGCCAAAATCAAAGGAAAAAAGACAAAAATGTAAAGAAATTAATTCGAAGAGTAGATTATTCGCCATAACACATTCTGTGCCATTTGTTCAACCTTCATGACCACGTAGATTTCATAGTGAAAGCAACTTTTTTTTTTGCAAAACTTTTTTTTTATTCGCACCCGCGCATTAGTTTTGGGGCTCCCAGAGGATGTCATCCATATAATCAAATCAACATGGCCTTAGCTGCGGTTAAATATTATACCTAAAGTGTAGAGCTTAAGGATTTAACTTAGGAATTTTGTCTTCCGTTTTTACTTCCATAAACAAGTTCCACAATTAATCTATCATGGATTTTGTACAAGTGAATTTTGTCGCCAACATGAAGATTACATTCTCATTCCGACCACGTAGCCTTTGGATTGATTAGAAATTCTTTGTTCGCCCGATTGTGGTCAATCGATGTTTATATTGTACAGGTGTGAGTGTGTTTGTGTAGCGTTACATGTCGTTCGTCCGTCAGGTTGACGAGGACCGCTTTGTCATCCCTCTGTAGTAGGGTGTGTCCTCAGGTGACTGTAGAGAGCGTTACATATATTACTTTCGTCTACAGTCACAACTAAATCACCCATTACGGCATATAATGCTGTGTCAACAAAACTAGACCTAGCAAAAATCAAGCACATCTGACTTTGAAAACTTGAAATGATCTTTATTCTTTATCTGACCGTTCTAGAATGTTCTTTAGAAAAGGTAAACAAACTGTGACGTAATGATGTGATAGGTCCATTGTGCATAGCCGTTATTCTGGATAACTACCCAAAAAGCTTTTCGTTTCTACCACTATTTGCCTTACATCTGCATGCATCTATTTGTGGTCACAAGTACAAGATTGATTGAAGTCCAAGATTATTTGCCAGTCAAAAGCTTCATTGTACATTTACACAGGAGACGGCTGGACTGTGATCCAGCGGCGGCAGGACGGGTCGGTTCCCTTCAAACGGACCTGGGAGGAGTACAAGCGGGGGTTTGGTGACAAGAACGGGGAATTCTGGCTTGGGAACGAGAACATCCACCTCCTGACCAACTTTACAAACCACCGTTTAAGAATTGATATGGAAGACTGGAATGGAAACAGGCGATATGCTCTGTACAGCGTTTTCAGGTCAGTGCATTTCATTGAGACAAAATAAATTATAATGTCTATATATATACGTATTTATTCATTTATAGTTTATGTATTATAATGTTTGTAGTGTTTGATTAAAAAAAAGACAACACTGTCTCATCTTCATCACTCAAACAATGCCAAAACATAATGTTCCGATCCAGGGTGTCTGATGAAGCGGACGGCTACCGCCTGCACGTTTCCGGTTATTCAGGCACAGCGGGAAACGCCATGGCTTACAGCAACGGGTACATGTTCTCCGTGGACAGGGACAATGATGCCTGGAGCAGCCACTGTTCCCAGAAGTTCGGACAGGGCGGCTGGTGGTTTAGGAGCTGCGACAGCTCCAACCTCAACGGCCGCTACCTGCGCAACTGTGGGTACAACTGTCCACAAGGTGTGGTGTGGGCCTACTGGAAAGGCTCCCGTTACTCCCTGAAGTCTGTGTCCATGAAAATCAGGCCATGATCACGGCATCATTACCTGTCCCTACCGAACCGGAGAACATCTAGGTTTTAACGGAAAACGATTTTGCTTGATTAAAACGTCACGTAGTTTTTCATAGATTCAAATTCTGTCACAATCATTAAAAAAACCATTAGTTTGGACCTAAATTATAGACTTTAAATGCTAAAAATGAATTGCTCAGATCTATGGTAAACATCTATTCAGCAGGAGACAGTGAAATAAAACAAAAGTCAAAATCATTATTTTATTTTGTTATCATCATAATTTTTTTTTTCATATTCAATTATTCACCACAAAACAAGGCTCACTAGAACCACTCAAATGGGTTACTGTACATCCAGTGAGGACAGATGTTTGTTGACCTTAGACTTGAAAAGTTTAAGGTTATACCCATATTAGAAACAGTTGCGTGATTGCATATTCCATAGTAATGTTGTTCTAGGAAAGAAGCTTTCAGTAATTCTTTTAGAAAAGTGAAAAAAGTCCGTAGAATCATCTTAAGTGAATTGATTTGTAGAAGTGACATCCGATCTACCCACGACAGAAATACTATACTTGCCATGTAATACACCGGGTGTGATATACTTACACTAACACATATCTGGCACAGGGAGTGACTAACGAATGTCAAAGCTCATCAACGAAGCAGTTAGTGGCTAATATGTTACTCTTTATTTGCAAAATCATGCCCGAGGCTTATTGCTTTTACAGTCGAAGATACTATTCGATACAATACAATAATAGGAGACAGACAACTATTGTCTGGAAAAAATATACTTCTACTACTACGCTAGCTATTGTAAGGTTTGACTTCTTCTTTGAAAGCAGTGGATAATGAATAATCCCACATTCTGCATAATTAGTGGGTTTTGTGATCTTAGTAGGAACACAGTCTTTTGGTGATCTTCAAAATGATGAAAAGATGGAGAAATTGTGGTAACTGTCTAAAATAATTTGTTTCTATCGGTCTCGTAGTTATTTACACACGATGTTACTTGTGCAGTCGGTTGTGCCATGTCCGACGGTGAGGCACTTATTGCAAAACGAGACTGTACACTCGGCCGCCTCATGGCCTTCCTGGTTGCACTTAATACAGGTGCGTGGCTGCCCGACAAAGCGGAAAAAGACAATTCTACCGTCTACCATTCGCCAGGAGGACGGAATGTTACAGCCCGGCTTCAGTGTCATTTTGTATTGCATGTTACCGTTCTGCACGGTTGGCCTATCCCTGTATGTCACCATACGGGAAGCTTTGACGACACCAAGTTGAGACAACCACGTGCGGACGTAGTTGTCGTCACCGATTTTGTACTGGTTCAGCGCGGTGTGTTTATACAAAAGTTATTGAAGTATAAATGTCTGAAAATGTACCCTGGACGTGTTTGGGCCAAAAGTACAACCGATATACTGTACATCAAAGAAGCATTATAGTTCTAAAGGAGTGTGCAAACGGATACTGTAGTTTGGTTCTAGCCCACATCATGTGAACAACAGAAGCTGTCCTGACCTGTGAACCCTGAGGTCAGGGACGACCGGTTTTAGAGACGCAAATTTAGACGTGTTAGAGTGTTGTGTTTATACAGAAATCACTAATGCATGAAATGTCCAAAATACAAATTCAACGTTAACGGCTTCATGGCTCATGATACAGTTGAAAAGATCTAGGAGCTACGATATAAGAAAACAAACAAACAAACAAATAAACAAACAGATCAGTACGTTCAGGGCCAGGAGACGTCAACGTTGCAAAGAATAACATGCCAGACTACCGGACAGCAAGAGAGCAAGCTTTTGGTACTTCGAAGAACATCGGAGATCTTCGGCTCATGCCCGACAGACGACGAGTACAAACCGAAGTTAGGCGAACGGGACCGACGATTCCCGACCGCCACGTTTGAAAGAGTCGGCGAACAGAGTGTAACACCGTTTTCTGCCTAACTACACAACTGTCCCAACGGGCACGTCATTTGGCACCCATTACTGCAGATACGTTCATCAGCATGATCAGTAGCAGTCTTATATGTCAGGTAATGATTTTTTTACAGAAGCAAAAGACGCTGAACAGATCTCAAAACAAGCAAACAAACAGACATCGAGTGTTGTTAGAAGATAGTTGACTGTAACCTCTGAACTATGCGCTCCTCACCTGTGTTCAAGTCCGACCGGTTTTAGAGAGGCGCTGAGGGGAGGGTGGTTAGTTCCAAACTTTGAGCGCCACCAAAGAGCTGAATATTTACCTAAAAATCAGTGAGGCGTAAAATGTGTCTCGACGATGGTAGGGCTACGACGCTACCAGCAGATTGTAAAATATCGTTTCCTTCAGTTATTCAGTAAGATGGTCGTACAGCGCTGATACGTTTGTCCTTGTGGACATAATTATGTTGTCAGTCAGCTGGTGCTATCCCCGCGTGACAATGGCGCCGTCTGGCGATTGCTGTAATTTCTGCACCATCCTGAGATTTCTATTGCTATAATACCATTTTAAGTCGTTAGGGTGGATGCTTTGAATTGATGCCGCCAGTTGCCTTATTTTGGATGAATCCTATACAACAGGATTTTCCAGCCTTTAGTTCTCGCTTTCGTCTTACGTATACAGAAAAGGACAGGCTTTCAGTCCAATGATTTTATTTTAGGACCTAAGACTAACATACACCCTGTCTACTGAAGCTGGCCTAAGACTAACCCACACCCTGCCTCCTGAAGCTGACCTAAGACTAACCCACACCCTGCCTCCTGAAGCTGGCCTAAGACTAACCCACACCCTGCCTCCTGAAGCTGGCCTAAGACTAACCCACACCCTGCCTCCTGAAGCTGACCTAAGACTAATCTAAACCCTATTTTAGGACCTAAGACTAACCCACACCCTGCCTCCTGAAGCTGGCCTAAGACTAATCTAAACCCTATTTTAGGACCTAACCCTCACCTTAATTTTCATCTAAAAGAAGGCAAGTGACGGCATCAATTCAAAACCTCCACCCTAACGACTCAGGAGGGCGATGGCGGATGCCACTCACCCTTGCCAGCAGTTCCTTGAGCCGGGTAGACCGACAACCTACCAACTACGCCGTCAAACTTCCGGCTACAAGATCCCACTTAGCCGTACTGAGAGACATAGACAATCATTCATCCCCAGATCACTCAACATCATGCAGCCGTGAAGGACACTATAGACTTTTGAAAAAAATCTGAAGGACACTATAGACTTAAAAAAAATCTTATTGCCTCCTTGTACTTGTATCTTAAAGTTATTTCACTCAATTGTTGTCTATATTTTAATGTGTTATCGATATTTTGTATCTTAAAGTTGTTTCACTCAATTATTGTCTATATTTTAATGTGTTATCGATATTTCGTACTTACGGCATTGTCGGATATACTTCTTTTAACACTTAATCTTTTAACGCTAAAATGTTCCAATAATTGTAAATGTGAATGTGAATTTACAACACAATTCAGGCTGTTTCAGCCTGCAATGTTGTTTTTGACGAATAAAGTTAAAGTTAAACTTACCTAAGACTCACCTACACCTAATAGTTACTATATAAAATGGTTAAACTACACGAGTAGAGATGCTAGACTCTTCCCACCGGGCCTACACAGGCCAGCTCTCCAGCTCCAGTGCTAGCCTGGATGCCGGACTGTTTCCAGGACCTACACAGGCCAGCTCCAGCTCCAGTGCTAGCCTGGATGCCGGACTGTTTCCAGGACCTACACAGGCCAGCTCCAGCTCCAGTGCTAGCCTGGATGCCGGACTCGTTTCCCAGGACCTACACAGGCCAGCTCCAGTGCACAACAAGCTGGAGTCATGACATATGTCAAAGGTTACAGTCCTACGCCTGATTACCCAAATGTCATCGCATGGTAGCGCATATCGTAATCGTATCGTAAGATTTATGCCTAGTACATGGATAGGAAGCTAAGGAAATTCACGAACAAAATCTCTTTCTGACCAGTTCACCTGATATACAGTGTCATTTTTCCTTTTTAGATTAACAGGACTGTTCGCCATCGAAGATAGAATATCAATCTAAGTAGCGTACGCGTACAGATCTCACTATTAATAGCTATACAGCTAACCTACCAACAGGTCCATGGACCCCCCAAATCCACCCTTGCATACCTGCTTCTTCTTGTCTCCTTCTTTGTCACCAGAAAAGACGTCAAAACGGCCAAATGTCTAAGAATTTTACAGTGTCAGTTTATAATTACAACCAACAAGAAACAATATGGCGGATACACAGGTCGAGGTTAAAAGTTGAAAGGTGGACCTGTAAGGATTACTCCATATAGTCATGTACAAGTCTATGCTATTCAGTCGTTTACCAACCTGATGAAATTATTTACGGTGTTAATTTACTACATGTACGTATACTTAGATAAGATCATCAGACACGCGGGATTTTTTTCAGAAACCGCCAACAATTTATTCCATAGAAGCAACAGAATTCAACGTCACCACAGTGCTTATAATATACACTGCTGTACAGATGTATGGACCAACAGCTATTCCAAGTATGTAAGTATTCGAATGAAAGCTCATCTGTGTTGGTAGAATCCATAGTTACAGAGTCTAAGCTTGAACTCTATGACTAAGTATGTAAGTATTAGTATATATTGTACTTGAGTAGGTCTCCTCATCTCTCTCTCTCTCTCTCTCTCTCTATATATA
>NW_017804169.1:0-5393 GCF_001625305.1 Branchiostoma belcheri | reverse complement strand
TATAATATATATATATATATATATATATATATAGGATATATAGATATAGATAGATAGATAGATAGATAGATAGATATAGATATTTAGATCTAGATATATATACATATGTATGTGTGTGTGTGTGTGTGAGTGTGTGTGTGTGTGTGTGTGTGTGTGTGTGTGTGTGTGCGTGTGTGTGTGTGTGCGTGTGTGTGTGTGTGTATCTTAGCTGTTGGTCCATACACATATATCATATATCATAATATTATATATATTTTATATTATGTAGACAGAAACTTGTACCATTCAATAGTAATGTAAATAGGACACCACTAACACAATAATAAGAAAATGCTACACAAGTTGTGCTATCTGACAAATAGAATGGGGAAATAGAAAGGGAGGAATGCCTATAAATGAACTTTGAACGATTAGTTTTACTTTGAACGATTAGTTTTACATTTCTCAAACTACTATTCTCAGACCGCCACCATTTCATAATGAAGTGTAGAGTTTAAACTATACTAACACAGTATATTTTGACAGTTATGTGATGACTACTTCACGCAAGTACATGTATTACATTAAAAAACACCAGGCTCACCTGAAATCATAAGTAAATAAAATAAGAAACTACAATGAAAGCTACACATGAATATTCATCTATATCTATATGTCTATCTATCTGTCTCTATCTTAATGTGCATATCATCATGCACATGCGTTACTACAACCATGCCTTCTGATTGCAGATTATTATAACACCTTTCCATACTAACATATCGGACGAAAGGGTAATGAAACTAACTATATTTGATAACTATATTAAGAGGCATCCACGAGAGATTATGTACATATTGCCCAATGAATGCAGTGGAAAATGAAACACATTTTGTTAGCCAGTGTCCTCACTATGAGACCAACAGAAACAGATTATTTCAGACAGTTACCACAATTTCTCCATCTTTTCATCATTTAGAAGATAACCAAAAGACTACGTTTCTACTAAGATCACAAAACCCACTAATTATGCAGAATGTGGGATTATTCATTATCCACTGCCTTCAAATAAGAAGTCCAACCTTACAATAGATAGCGTAGTAGTTTTTTCCTGACAGTAGTTGTCTGCCTCCTATTATTGCATTGTACCAAATAGCTATACTATCTTCGACTGTAATTTTAAGCAATTAGCCTTCGGGTATGATTTTGCAAATAAAAATTAACGTATTAGCCACTAACATCCTCGTTGATGAGCCTTGACGTTAGTAAGTCACTAGCTGTGTCATATATTTGTTAGTGTAAGTATAGCACACCCGGTGTATTACATGGCAAGTATAGTACCTTTGTATATCTGTATTGCAAGCCGTGGGTAGATCGGATGTCACTTCTACAAATCAACAATTCCCTTAAAATGATAGCCAAACCTCTATTTGCGGAGAGGATGTAGGACTCGGGAGCTCTAATAATAGGTTTGGTAACCAGGCTATTAAAATGATTCTGCGGCCTTTTGTCACTATTCTAAAAGAATCTTTCCTAGAACAACATCACTATGGAATATGCTACCACGCAATTGTTTCTAATATGGGTATAACCTTAAACTTTTCAAGTCTAAGTTCAACAAACATCTGTCCTCACTGGCTGTAACCTAAAACATTTTGAGTGACTCCCATGATCCTTGTTTTGTGGTGAATCATGAAGTATGAAAAAAATCATGATGATAATAAAATAAAATAATGATTTTGACTTAATTCGTTTGACTGATTTTGTGTATTCCAGCTATGATATCCTGTCTCCTGCTGAATAGATGTGTACTAAAGATCTGAGCAATTCATTTTTAGCGTTTCAACTCTACAATTTAGGCCAAAACTGATTTTTTTCATGATTGTGACAAAATTTGAATCTATGAAAAACTACATGTCGTTTTAATCAAGCAAAATCGTTTTTCCGTAAACGTAGATTCGGTAAGGACAGGTAATGATACCGTGATCATGGCCTGATTTTCATGGACACAGACTTCAGGGAGTAACTATAGCCTCTCCAGTAGGCCCACATCACACCTTGCCTGTATGAACAGAAGCTCCCACAGTTGCCAAAGTAGCGGCCGTTGAGGTGGGAGTAGCCGCAGTGCCCAAACCACCAGCCGGCCTGTCCGTACCGCTGAGAACAGTGGCGGCTGCTGTCGACATCGTTGTCCCTGTCCACAGTGGAGAACCTGTGCCCGTTGTTGCGAACCATGGCGTTTCCCACGTTGCCTGAATACCCGGAAATGTGCAGGCGGTACCCGTCCGCTTCAGCAGACACCCTGGATGGCAATATTATGTTTTGTTTGGCATTGTTTGAAACAGTGTGGTCGTCTTTTTTATCATACATTATAATACATAAAATATAAATGTATAAAAATAAACATTATCAAACTTGTGTCATTAAAATGCACCGACCTGAAAACGCTGTAAAGGGCATATCGCTTGTTTCCAACCCAGTCTTCCAAATCAATTCTTAAACGGTGGTTTTTCAAGATTGTCAGGAGGTGGATGTTCTCGTTCCCAAGCCAGTATTCCCCGTTCTTGTTCCCAAACCCCTGTTTGTACTCCTCCCAGGTCCGGTTGAAGGGAACCGACCCGTCCTGTCGCCGCTGGATCACAGTCCAGCCGCCTCCTGTGTAAATGTACAATGGAGCTTTTGACACTATAGCAAATAATCTTGAACTTGGGTCCAGAAATAGATGCATACAGATGTCAGGCAAATATGTTGAGTGGTAGAAACGAACAGCTTTTTTAGGGTACTTATCCGGATAATAATGGCTATGCACAATTATATATACCCTAGTATACTACATCTTTAAAATCCTCATTTTGGGGCGAACAAAGAATCGATCCAAAGGCTACGTGCAGTGTGCGGAATGTGAATGTGATTTTCGTGTTGGCTACAAAATCCACTTGTACAAAATCCATGATAGATTAATGGTGGAACTTGTTTATGGAAGTAAAAACGGAAGACAAAATTCCAAAGTTAAATCCTTAAGCTCTAAATTTAGGTATAATATTCAACCGCAGCTAACTTACAACCACTGAGTGAAGAAAATGGTAATTCTACAGACATGACACGCCCCCATGCGGAATGGATCGTAGGTCTGCAGTACCTGCTGTGTCCATGTCACAGTAGACGTCCATCAGGGCAGTTGGCAAAGACAGGGGGACAGCCGCTTGCTCTCTGTCCTGACGCGTAATACTCATGGCAGCCTGTAAAACCTGCGGACAAAAAATATATATAATTATATATGCTTGTTTGACTTTGGTTTTATCATGATTGCAGCAAGACAATACAATAATGCGGACACTAAACAGCTGCTTACTGACAATTAGGCCTATTATGGACTTTATCACATCGATCTCCGTACGTGGTTCTGTACAAAGAAAATCGCACACCTGACTCCCCGCAATACACCAGGCTGCACCAAGGGACCCTGGGTAGCTTGTACACGTAGTACCCGGCACGGCACGCCTTCACCTGGATGGTTGTTGGGTATCTGCAGGCGTTACCTTGCCAGTAAGCGCACGCCTGGCGGGACACCTCTCCGTCGGCAACTGTCGGATGTGTTCCGTTCATCCACATCGGGGCGTAGGTGCCGCAGACGTTCATTGTCCCGGGGCTCTGTGTTGGCATCTGAGTCCCGGCCGGACCCATGAAGCGGTACCACTCCCCGCGGAAACCACGGTCACAGCGAATGGGGTTGCCCCTACCGTGGTTGACGTTCCTCCAGGCCTGATTCAGCACACGGTACACACTCGGACTGCAGGGGTCTGAAACACGGGAATGGAACTTGATTTCAGGATCCTGGAAACCGTAAATGACATTGATTATATAGAAAGGGCCTTGCTATTGTACTTACGTTTCAGAATGGTCGTGCTGGCATGTAAACCCCATGTTGAATCAGTACGATGGGTTATTGATAATATTAACATAATCTAAAATGTGACTTGGTCGGGATATCCACCTTCTCTTAACATGGACATCTTCCATAAGTTAAGTTTATCACAATTGAATGGGAACATTTGTACGGGATCAGTGTGTATCACTGATATTAGTTCATTTCACTTCATCTTTTTCATGTATGCCTACAGCTGTGCAGATCGACGTCCCTCACTTGGGACGTTGGAAACACGAAGGTATCATCTTCCCTGTTCCTTCGCTTACTGCACCGATTCTCGCTTAACGCTACAGACAACTTAACGCTTCAAATTAACACGACACTCCGTTAAAGAAATGTCGCCATTAAATAAAGATCTGTGTGTTTTCTGACGTTTAAAGCTTGTTAGCTCATCAGCTTGAGTGTAAAATAAGTTTTGTAGGTGGATGCAACGGCCCACTCCTGTACCACTTATCTTTCTGACTATAATAGTAAGTCATTTAGACAGACAAAAGAATAGGTAGGTACATGTAAAACACCATGTCATGTGAAACAAGAACCTACCATCGGAAGGATCCTCGGTCGTCCATGGTTCCTCGGTTGTCCTTGAATCCTTGGTTGTCCCTATTGTTGTAGGCGAGGTTGGAATCCAGAGTGTAAAAAGAGATCATCAACCTTCGTTACTCATAGATATAAATTGCGGTGTGCGTTTTGCATGAGGAAAAATACAATGTGTTTCAAGACATACTTCTTCGTGTATTTATGGCATAAAGAAATATGTCTTGAGATAAATTATACAAAGATGCCAAATCAACAGGAAAAACCTTTCTGAAACTAGATTGCAACTCAAATGAATATGCATCAATCTTTAAACAAATGCTACACGGCTCAGGTGTTGGGAACACTGTTGGATGGGGGAATATCAAGCACAAGTTTTGAAACATCTGTGTAATAAACAGCCAACTTAAAAGGTACTTTTTTATCAACAACAAAATGTCTTCAAGGACTTTGTTCACAGATTATCTTAATGATGATCGTAATTCGAAATGACTTAATGTTATCCCAAGAACACCCTTTTGGCAGATGACTGATTACCGAAGATTCTTACCAGGGATAATGGTCGGTGGTGGGCTGGGGTTTGCAGTAGGCGGACTCGATGTGGAACAACAGCACTGTGAAAACATGTAATATGACAGTTATTTTATACTGAAAGCGATTGTGTTGTCATTGTACCATCAGTAAGGCATTACATGCATGGATGGATTTGGCGTGTCACATGATTAGCGTTTCAACGGTTGTTGAGTAGAGGTTGTACTAGTATACGCGGCTACTATAAGAAATACTAGAGGGTTTCCAAGTATACTGGGGAAGAGCACAGTTCTGGTCCGAAAGTCAGCGAGTCCTTCATTAAGTCAAGTATTTAGTAATTTACCGTAAGTGCGCCCCAAGTTTTACTTACCGACCCAGGAGGACCAGTTGGACCGGTTGGGCCAGTGGGGCCTGGAGG
>NW_017804168.1:32637-35252 GCF_001625305.1 Branchiostoma belcheri | reverse complement strand
CAGTTGGAGTACGTGCCCAGATGGCCGACGTGCTCAGATGAATGACACATGGTCTGTTTAAAGGGGAATGGTTTGGACGGAAGATGTTTTCCCAGCCTTTGATTTGATTTGTTGACATTGCAATAATACAATACTCGTGGGACAAAGACAGTTGTTGCAGGTGTTGTGTCCCACACATAGACACAAATACAGGACAGACAATACTCATTTTTACATGAGTTATGTAAAATAAGATAGTCGCGTTAAGTGTCTTTCCCAAGGGCACAAATCAGTTGCATGTCAGGACTCGAACCCAGGACCTCTTGGTTCCGAGTCGAGCATTCTGCCATTACGCCCCACGACTTTACTGACGTTTATTTCTACCAAGAATTTCATCAGTACCCTTTTAGCCCATGGTATCCATGGGGTAGGGAGGAAAGTTTTCGGTCCAGGGAAAAGGATAGTTAAACTTAACAAAACATTTCTGATTACCTTATGCGTCATGTTTTTGAGGCTGTTTTTTTAAACTTATTGAGTGGTCGTGAACCTCCCTCTGGTAATTAATGGTATAGTATATAGGGGCGTTATCTCTTCTTACTAATTGCCATGAATTGTCAGAAGAGGCTAACTTCCCAGAAAAATTATTTTGCCAAATTCACCATTTTCCAGCAAGTCGTTCGAGTCTTACATACAAGAATAGTTTCATCAGGTTCGTACGTTATTGAAAAAAGAGACTCTTCTTGCACAACCGAGAGGTTTATTTAGCGGATGTTTCTATTAGCATATGTCACCTTCCTCAGGGCAATTCATGAGGAAATTCTATAAATGAGTTGCAATACATGATAGGGTTATTTAAGTTTGTTGCATGTGTAATTGAGAACGAGAGAAACACAGGAAGATATTGTAGAGGTACTACAATATTAGGGCTATCCAAGAACAACATTTAGTAGTTCAGGTACATCTGGGTCTGCTTGTTTATTAGGCTAGGCCCCAGCCTCCGTCGATCACAAGTTCCTGGCCTGTGGTGTATCCAGACTGAAAAAAAAAACACACAGAAAAGGATGTTGAATATTTATGGCAAGACGAGCGATTCTACCGGTATCTAACTTTTCCTTCATGATAACACGACGAATGCCTTATTAATTGTTCATGCCTACTCTCCAAGTTTTACACTTTAGCTTTTTTTTTTAAATAATTGGTTACCAGTTAACTCGGAACTTTCCCCGAAGCGGATTGCTGACATCGCTCAGAACAGGACTAACTGTAGAGAACTCACAGTCGTCTGCTCTAACGCAGCCGCCAGATGATGATGATGACGATGGTTACCAGTTGTATCTGGCTCTCACTAGTATCTTTACCAGGCAAACTTCGGGTAGCCCATTGGAATATCAATACCAGGAAAATGAAAGATTAATTGTCTTGGTAATTTGATAATGTCTTGCACCCACCAAACGATCTGCTTGGAGATTAGTCCATGCCTAAGTTCTAAGTAATTTAATACAGGAAATATCATCAAGAATTGACAGCCATCTGATGAGGACTATTGTGTTTAAAGTGCTATGAACAAAATAGTTCATTAGGCCATGTTGATTTGATTATATGGATGACATCCTCTAGGAACACCAAAACTGATGCGAGTGTGTGAATAAAAAAGTTTGGCTTCATTGTAAAATCTACGTAGTTTTGAAGGTTGAACAAATGACGCAGAGTATGGTTTGGTGAATAATCTAGTCTTCAATTTCATTTCTTTCGTTTTTCCCGCTTGATTTTGGCATTCTATATATAGCTACGATATTGGCATTGTTCTCCAATGTGTTAACCTACGGTATATATTTGCTTATTTTGCAACTGTTTCGTACAATTTACAGTATGGACGAAAACTTCACTTGGAAACGGCCGAAAATTCATGCGCGCGTAAATGTCATCCATATAATCAAACAAACATGACCTTATAATTAGAAAATTGTTACACCTGACAGTATCCTTACCTCATCTGATGCGAGGTACACGGCCAGGGCTGCGATCTCCTCAGGCTTCCCCATACGGCCAATCTTCTGCACGAAGGCTGCTCGAGCCTGGCAAATATAAACAACTATAAGGCCTAGCAAAAATGTTGTGTTTCCGGTATTTCGAACAGCCCTAAAAAGGCGACACTGGCCTTTTTTGTAGGGTTCACTTTTGTTCTGACACCTGAGTGATGAAACGTTGTACAATTGTTTTTCAACATTCACGTTGAAAGTATAAGTTTGCTGACGTCCAGGTTTCCCTTTTTAAACTGTATTGTAAACCCCGGAACACTAAATATCCGCAAACCCTAAAAGCTAAAAAGAAAAGACTTCAGGACTGAAACAGGAAACACAACGTAACCAACAACACTCAAGCCTAACAACAAGTAATTGTGTTCACTCTTGTACTAGTGTCAATGGCATCCAGAGTTCTACAGGGTAAGACTTCACAGTAATTTCTTTCAACCAAAGTAAAGAAGTAATGAATAATAATTTCAATGCAAATTCTATAGCTGAAATAGGGTAATTTATGCCTTTACATACATAACTAAAACGTTTGAAGGTGACAATTATCTAAAAAATTATGTTATTTGTTATATAATATATTATATTGTTATATAATATATTATA
>NW_017804168.1:15239-30894 GCF_001625305.1 Branchiostoma belcheri | reverse complement strand
GGTGGTTTTGGAGCGAATTTGTGCTCCACGTGCCTTATAGAGAGCATGCATTTCAAATTCGGCTTTCTTTTTGTACACCTGTTGCTGTAACGTTGCATTATTTGGATCAGTGGCCAGTTGTTTTTCTAGTCTCATTAAATCTTCTTCTAAAACTTTGCTAGTCATGCGTCTTTCATTAGCTTTTTGTTTGCCGTAGTCAATCGAAAAACATCTAACTTTATTTTTACAATAATCCCACATCATTTGTTTGTTCTCGATCGACGAGGCATTTAGGCCGTCTTCGATATTCTCAATAATCTGATTAACACTGTCTACATAAGCTTTATCATACAATAAAGAGTTATTAAATTTCCAGTATGATGAACCCTTATCCTGTTGGGTCACACACATGTCCATCATGACTGCTCTGTGGTCACTACATGGAAAGGACCAAATCTCACAGCTGGTACTTTTATCAAATAACAAATCATTAACAAAGATATAGTCCAGTCTTCTAGCAATGAATGGATTCTTTTTGGACCAGGTGTACTCTCTTTCAACACCATGAAATGTTCTCCATATATCAACAAGGTCATGTTCATTCAAAATATTGTTCAAAATTGTCATTTCTGTGCTGTCGTGCTCCCTTCCCGCTATATTATCGAGAGAGTTGTTAAGGGTCGTATTAAAATCTCCAGCAACCAGTACATGTTCAAAATCAGTACAATATTTTTGTATCATGTTCGATACTTGGGAGAAAAACAGCTTTTACATGTCACAGCATTTGGGGCATAAATGTTGAAACAAACAAATTTTTCATTTTGAGACGTAAATCGTACACCGATAATACGGTCAGAAATATCAATGAACTCAATGTTTTTACAGTCAAAATGTTTAGATATAAGAATAACTTGCCCCTTACTGTGACGTGTACTGGGATGGGCAAAAAGTTTATCACCCCACTCTTTCGTCCACAATTCAAAATCATCACTTGTTATATAGGTTTCTTGCATTAGTACAATGTCAATCTTTTTTGACTTAAGAAATTGAAAAACAGTTCGTCGTACCGTTCGTTTCCTTAAACCTCGTGTATTGATGGTGAGCAGTCGTACCATAGGTGTCGGTGGAAGATAGTTCAGCTACAGTAACTATCCATTGTCTTTCCTTCTCCTCTGATCGTCCAAGCGACCATCGTCTTTGTGAAGTTTGTCCGGCTTTGCCTTATCAGGTGGAGTAAGTACGTTCTTTCTCTTTCTAGCTGACCTTGTTGACACTGGTTGGCGTCGTAGACCACGCTCCCCAGTGTTCTCGGTGCTGGTCGACGTTGGACGCGATGAGCGCGTTCGTCTCCTCTGATAGGACCCATCAGAGAGCCCTGCTTTCTCTTGTGGGGGTTTTGCTTTTGCCCCTCTTCCAGTGTTTTCGTCTTCGCTGTTTTCCACATCTATAGGGCTTTCTACAGCTTCAGCAGCCTCGTCCGGATCACAGGAAGTCCAGTCACCGCTGTGCTCGTCTCCGCTGTGGCTATCATTGCCTGTTTCACGGGTAGATCTAGTCGAGTAAGGGCGGGAGGAAGGGTTGGAAGCTTCCCTTGCAGCCTTAAGTCCAGCACTTACTGACTGATCAATTTTTTTTTCTGCTTTTCACGAGATGGAATAGTTTTGTCGGCTCTGCACCACTTTTTCGTGTGTCCTTTCTTTCCACAAATGTAGCAGGTGATGCGGTGAGGGCATTCGTGGAATGCATGGTCCTCGGCTTTGCAGGATTTGCAATTGATAGATTGACCGTCATGGAACACAGTCACTTCTATATCAATTAAAGAATCAGTGTCTGTAGGATCAGGTATACTGTAAGTGGAGTAGCGTGGAAACGGGTTAATGATCTTAGAGACGTAGCAAAATCTATGCCCCGAATACAGATGCTGGAAGGGTGAGTCAACATTCCTGTTCTTCTTTTGATGCCTCTTGACCTCTGTTAGCCTTTCAGCACGAGAGTCCACCCACTGAGCTACTTCTTCATCAGACACACTATGTGGGATTCCATGAATTGAAATTCTGGTTTCAGCTTTCCTTAATCCTGTCTTTTGAAAGTCCAGGATACCGTAAGACCCTGTGCCGACGACGACGCGACCGACACTGATCGCTTTAGCTTTAGCATCCAGGCATGAAAAGTTGATTACCCAGGTGCGTTTTTGGCTAAGGTACTGCGCCCCTAATATTTCGTCGGGTTTTATGGCATCCGTCATCTCGTTTCGCACCGTATTGTATAAAGCTTCAACTACATCGAACTCAGAAAGTTTAGGCATACCGACTGCGTCAATTTTGATCCAAAGGTTGGTGTCTTGGAGCCTTGAAATGTCGTCACGTTCACGAGCCGCCATCTTTGCTGTATGCGTAGCTCGCCCTCCCACTGGTTGCGAAAAGAAGCCACAAAACTCTCACAGGGAAGAAAACGGGTAACTCCAAGGCAGCGACGACAGTCAGTGATCACTTATAAAACTTAGGAATCAAAGTAACTGGAAAATGTGCGGTTTTCACCGCTAATGAGCCACCAGAACGCAAATTCTGGCGAGCTGAAGAAAAAGAACGTCAGGTGACCTCACCTGACCTTTCACCTCTCTTCAATTGATAATTTTTTAGATAATTGTCACCTTCAAACGTTTTAGTTATGTATGTAAAGGCATAAATTACCCTATTTCAGCTATAGAATTTGCATTGAAATTATTATTCATTACTTCTTTACTTTGGTTGAAAGAAATTACTGTTAAGTCTTACCCTGTAGAACTCTGGATGCCATTGACACTAGTACAAGAGTGAACACAATTACTGTGTACAATGTGTACAGAGATTTCCAGACAGCGAAGTCCCGCTGTAACAACAGCGGGACTTCGCTGTCGGGAAATCTCTGTACACATATCATTCCCGATGTTGCCAGTATCGCAAGTGTCGCAATATGCTAAGGCTAGAGTGTACCAAATGCAATCAAAATATCTCACCTTGACAGGATCAGGGGAGGCATTAATTCTCTCCTGCAGTGAAGGTGTTTCTACTGCAGCTGTGTAAGATACAGTACGGTGAAAATGTAGTTCGACGTTTCAGTTTAGTTTCAGTTAATTGCACAGATGAACACCTGCTGTCAATAGAACATAGTGGAAAACAAAGCATTGACTGAAGCTGTGAAAACAGCTACGAATCTAAAATTACTAAAAAAAAACATACTGTCCGTAAAAGATCTAAAACCACTCCAAGCCTAGTACTTCGGCGATGTAATAATATGAAAAACCTAACATAAAAGAATAAAAAATGTTAGTTCAAAGTTACAAGTGTTTGTTACATGCATTATGCCCAACCATGGGGAAATTTCAATAATTAGGTATACACAATGTCTGGTACAAGCCAAAATATTAATTATGCTTTTGCAAAAAGTACATACTGTAGAAAGTTTCTTGTAGACTATCGCACAGTAAAGTTCACTGCCTCGGTGACATCTGTCTAAGAAGTACTAAATTTTGTACCTGGACAGATACAGTTACAGCGAATCCCCTTGGAGACAAAGTCTGCAGCGATGGCCTTGGTGAGTCCGCTGACTCCTCCCTTACTGACAGAATACACAAACCTCATCGGGACACCTGCACAAAACAGTCATGCTAACACCCTTCTGTTGGATATGGAGTCTTATAATTTGTGTAAAAACACAAACTACTTGAACACAACTACTTGAATGTCATAAAGAAATAAGAATGCCATAATGAAGTAAGATCGTGCTGGTTGAACGTTCCTCTCGGAACCAAGATGTCCTCTGTTCGAACCCTGCCGTGTCACCAATCTTTTGCCGTTGGGAAATTTACTTTACAAAACTTTACTCAGGTGGCAGTGAGTATTTTATTGCCCTCTGTGTTGGTGGTAGCATTAAAATACTTCGTAAGTTGAAAAAAATATTGCATTAAAAAAGAAATTACAGTATACTGCCCACCTTTAACATTTGAGATACTAGAAGACATGTTTACGATAGATCCAGAACCTTGTGCTACCATCTGCAATGCAAAGTCATTGAAACATTTATTTAGATAAAAGAAAAAAATAGAGTTCCATGATCTCATAACTTTTCAAACTGATGTTAATTTTTATGACTGACAAATTATATCTTATTCCTCCTGATTATGAAAATAGAATCCTCATTGTATGAATTATATCTGTTGATCATATTATCCAACAATAGACAGTCTTATTGTAACAAAGGATGTTGTTGTAGCATTTCCTTCGTCACAGAAAGTACATGCTCGCAGGAGTATTGACCTTTAAGAGGACAGCTCAAAACAGAACAGCTCGAAACAGGAAGTACTTGCTCGTCAGAAGTACTGACTTTGGGATGACAGCTCGTCACAGGAAGTACAGGCTCACCAGGAGTACTGACCTTTGAGAGGACAGCTCGTCACAGGAAGTACAGGCGCCGCCAGGAGTACTGACCTTTGAGAGGACAGCTCGTCACAGGAAGTACAGGCGCCGCCAGGAGTACTGACCTTTGAGAGGACAGCTCGTCACAGGAAGTACAGGCCCACCAGGAGTACTGACCTTTGAGAGGACAGCTCGTCACAGGAAGTACAGGCGCCCCAGGAGTACTGACCTTTGAGAGGACAGCTCGTCACAGGAAGTACAGGCCCACCAGGAGTACTGACCTTTGAGAGGACAGCTCGTCACAGGAAGTACAGGCGCCGCCAGGATACTGACCTTTGAGAGGACAGCTCGACACAGGAAGTACAGGCTCGCTGGGGTACTGACCTTTGAGAGGACAACTCGACACAGGAAGTACAGGCTCGCTAGGAGTACTGACCTTTAAGGGGACAGCTCGAAACAGGAAGTACAGGCGCCGCCAGTAGTACTGACCTTTGAGAGGACAGCTCGTCACAGGAAGTACACTGCGCCGCCAGGATACTGACCTTTGTGAGGACAGCTCGACACAGGAAGTACAGGCTCGCTGGGGTACTGACCTTTGAGAGGACAACTCGACACAGGAAGTACAGGCTCGCCAGGATACTGACCTTTGAGAGGATAGCTCGTCACAGGAATTACAGGCTCGCTGGGGTACTGACCTTTGAGAGGACAACTCGACACAGGAAGTACAGGCGCCGCCAGGAGTACTGACCTTTGAGAGGATAGCTCGTCACAGGAAGTACAGGCTCGCTGGGGTACTGACCTTTGGCAGTACAGCACATGCTGTCAGGAGTACTGACCTTTGGGAGGACAGCACGACACAGGAAGTACATGCTCTTCAGGTTGATATTCATAGTCTGGTCCCAGTCAGCCTCCTCACAGTCCAGGATCGTGCCATTGGGAACTATTCTAGAAACAGTGAAGTGCTCGTTACTTCATCAAAACGTGGTGCACATGGAATGACTGGTAAGATTTGTATCACCAATATATATATACCACTAGTAGCAGAACATGCCAGATTCTATATAAAACATATGGGGCACTAGACATTAATAGGAACATTTCTGAACAAACGCCAGATGGAAAGTCATGAAGTTGTACCCTGCACAGTTGAAGAGGATGTCCACACGGTCTAACTGGTCCACCAGTGCAGTGACCTGGCCCTTGTCTGCCACATTCAGCATCTTGGCCTCAATACCTGGGTAGAGGAACGGAATGTCTAACGTAATCTTGTAAAGCATGGTTTCAGCACCATGAAGGAACCTCCACTGGGCTTCCCTATGAGGGTATGGATTGTAGAATTCGGCGAAATGGGGAATAATTAGCCGGGGGAGTCCATCCGCTGAATCTTTCATATTCCTCCTTAGAAGACTGAGGCTAATCAATCTCTTTAGTAGCCAAACATCACTGTTCCCCATTAGCCAGTGTGGTTGGTCTGGTAGAGACTACACTTGTATGAACTGCCCCCCTTTGAAACATATTTGAAGTATATACAACATATTTTTGCTAGAAACCTTTCAAATGAATAGTCTTATCCTTAACTTTATTTTGACATAATTAACCCTCTTTAGTGATTTCTGTGAGACATTCTGTCAGACTGCCATTCAGCCATTCATTCATTCATTCATTTATTCATCTCACCCACCCACTCACTCATTCACTCACTTTCTGTTTTTTTTTACTGGTAGAAATTGTCTCACCTGCAGCTGGCACATCTTTGACCTCCTGCTCCAGTTTACTGATATTGATGTCTGTAGCAATGACTCTGGCTCCCTCCTTGACAAATGCCTGCAGAAAGAAAGAACATTGCTACTGAGTACATTACAAGTGCTTATAGTGAGGCAGCAATGGGAATGGGACTTTGGACTGATCCTGACATTGTGTTATCAAGAACGCCAAAGGTGTGAGTTTCAACCTTTCCAACTAATTTGGTTTCTCTCATACCTATTCTGACCATTACTAGTAATGTGACCCTTAGTACCTGATTACATTGTTTTACAGCAATCTTTTGACGATGTTCTAACGTTAGCCAGAAAAAAGAATTATACAAAGCTTGAAAAAGGTATCAAAACTTTGAAATCTGTTACTACGACAATTTCTTTGAAAATTTCATCATGGATAAAAGTTTGAAGAATAACTTGTAAAATACGACCTAAAAAGTGCTTTACACTGTGAAAAAACCTACTACATGGCCCCTGGTTTTTACCCGGTCTTCCTGGGGGGCGTGGCACTTTTACGTTATTGTCAACATGCCATTAGGCGTCGCCAAAAATGACAGTCCCAGAAAGTATACAAATGGAAGAGGAGACTGAATAACTGAACTAGTATCAAATTTATCCAAACGACCACGAGACGTCGAAACGTTCCGGGGAAGACTTACCAGTACAGTAGCCAGTCCTATCCCCTGTGCAGACGCAGTACACAGCGCTATTTTTCCGTCTAGACGTCCCATGTTCCACTGATGAAGTTTCAGCTGTAGTAACAGTTAGACTAACATTTGTCCATATCATCAAGAAAGTCAGAGGCCGTCCGTTTAACGTTACAGAAAAGCCTGAAAAAACGCGCTTCTAGCGGCCATCCCGACAGACTAGTGGGGAGGGGGGCAATCGAGCGCTCTTTGAACTTTGAACTTTATTCTTCACCTTTGTACCGGTGGCACAGACGGACACGGCCGCGTGCAGAATACATAACAAAATTAAAACAAATTATATCAAATCATAACAAATAATAATCAAGTGCTAACTAACTAACATAAAAATAATAGGCTAGTTATACCAAAATATGGGTAACTGGAGTTGTTTCACCGTCCCATAGAAGAAAATACTGGCTACACAGTTTTAAAACTGACAGATATGGTAGCGGTGTTGCTGCGTTAATGTGATAATGGCGCTAAGTTAACATAAGTGGTAAAAAACAATATAGTAATAATAACAAGATGAACTTAAGAACAAACTGATTTATGTACAAACAGTACAAATTGTTGCTGCAGTTATGTGATAAGGGAACTAAGTTAACATAAGTGGTAAAAACAATATGGTAATAACAAGATGAACTTTTAAGTCTTAAAAGAAGCAACTGATTCTTATTCAAACAATACACGTGTGTGTGAGATAACATAAGGTTACAACATTAGGCTTGCTTAAACATAGGAATTGGAAACATATAGGTAACGTAATAGAAATAAATAACACATCGTAAGAGAAATAATAACTTCAACGTTGCAGCAAAACATAACTGAACTTAGGTAATGGGTGGTATAAAATAAATAACGTGCATAATGCTACATAGGCAGTGGAGTGGAGGTGAAGGACAGTTGACTTAGAAAAGACATCCTATACATGCATCATCATTTCTGGAGATCCATGCTTTGTAAATGAATTTCTTAAGGTGCCTATCAATAATTGACTCCCATGGGCCCTGGTATCCCAGTAGTAAGTGTGTTTTCGAGTGGATTGATCCTGACATAAAAGCTTCCAAAGAGAGTTGCCCCCCTACCTGTAGCACATCATGTTCCAGATTTGTAAACATGCACGGTCCTTTCATTATTGTATTTGGGGCATATCAATAAATAGTGGTGTACAGTTTCTATTTCCTTTAAATTGCAGTTGTTACAGATACCATTTCCTTTGTAGTTCTTCCAAGATAGTTTCCTTCCTTCAAGTTCTAATACATTAGCTCTAGCTTTGAACTTTTTAAGTATGGTTTCCTCGGGGTTTGTAGGGTCATTTAAGTAATTTTCGAAGGATGGTGTACATTTCAAATTTCTTAACACTGAGGGTTGACAACAGGACATGGTATTACAGAAGGTATCTAAACGCTGGGTTTCAAGGATTCTTAATGCTGAGTTGATACAGTGCATGTTGATAGGTGAGTCATTGCACCATATGTGGTCTAACCCTAAGGAGGTGAGTAAGCTTTTCATGTGCTTGATCCATTTCCAGGGTATGTGCTTTCCTGCCTTGCTTAAGTTGAAGATTTGAAGTAGTATAAGCTTAGGCCACCTGTGGTCCTCCATTTTGATAAGTCTGTCATAAAATTTTATTCTGAGCTTGCCTTGGGAATTAGTAAGTGATTCCCAGCCCATTTCGCCTTGTATTGTAGCTTGTTGGTGCCATTTGGAGCCTTAAAGAGAAATTTGCCATATTGTTACTGTATACTATCTAAGCTATTTTTATCCTTGATAGAAGAAGGGACCCATATGCTGCTGCTATAGTTTACACTAGGGACAATGATGTTATTCCATAGGGTGTCCCCATAGGAGAAGCGGTTAAAACCATTGTGGTTGAAATCGTAGATTTACACGCTGCGGCTACCCTGTTAGCCTTTTAAGGGTTTCTGTAATATGAATGTTATCATTAAGATTTCTGGATATGTGAACCCCTAAGTATCTGTATGAATTACATTCTTCTAGTCTGAGGCTAGCCATTTTCCACCTTATAAGAGGATTTAGTTTCTTCCCCACTACCATAACCTTGGGTTTCTGTTCGTTAAACTTGAGTTTGAATCTTAATCCAAAGTCTGCAGAAATATATAACATGTGTTTTAACATTTGTTCGTTCACAGCAAGGAGGACTACATCATCAACGAAGAAGAGTCCACTAAGTATGGTATCCCCATTTAATCGGACCCCCAGACCGTGGAGTTGAAGGGATTTGGCTTGTTCATTCATATATAAGGAAAACAAAATAGGTGAAAGCACACATCCCTGCTTTACCCCTATATCAGAGTCAAAATAATCGGTCTCAATGTCATCGAACACTACCTTATTTATCACTCTCTCATATAACTTATCAATGATGTTCCATACTCCTCCCTGAATTCCATTTTGCCAGACCAGGTCAAAGGCCTTAGATAGGTCAAGAAAGGCCATGTAAGTGTGCATTCCATGTGCTTTGCGAATGACACTGATTCCCTTTAGGCTGAAAATACGGTCTTCCGGGCGTCTATCTTTTCTAAAAGCCGCTTGGATTTTCCCTAAAATGTTATTTTCTTCGATATATTTAGACAGTTATGATTCAATAACTTTGTTGAAAACTTTGCTTACACAAGAAGCTCCCAGCTATAGCCCCACACACCTGGGCAAAGGTCAATGTAAGGCGCAGGCGCAGAGGGCCCAGTTTTAGTCTATTTGAGTAAGGAGCAGGCTTAAGCTTCTGCCGACTCACTCGCCTTAGATTTCCTACTATATTCTTATATTTCAGTTTTTTAGCTGTTTTTGTTATATTTTGTATCCTTTATTGACATTTGAAAGTATGCTCTCCTTAAAATGCTTTAAAGGCCAACACTACATTCAACTTTAGGGGACTTGATGGGAGGAAAGGTAGTTTCCTTATGCCAGGATGAACAACTTTTAACTTTCTCCGTTTTGTTACTTTTTGCTTATGATGCTGGCTAAAAACAGAACATCCTGGAGGGACATGGCTACAGCCGCCATGCATCTACTCTGATGCTTGCGGCTTGATTGATTGATTGATTGATTGATTGATTGATTGATTGATTGCTAATGATTATGGGCCGCAGTTCAGTACTAGGCTCTCACGCAGCGGGCCCAGTTTTAAACAGATGGCGACATGAAATCAAACGTGAAGAAGTTTTCTTGGAAAATGTTCTCGTTTTGGAGCTGAATGTTATAGGTAAGGGTTGTAGTATTTTTATTGTGTTGAGACAAAAAAAACAACATTTTTTTTGTCTGGCTTGCTAAAGAATATAAGGGTTTTCATGCGGTCATCAGCTGCACCTGGCGACGGTCAGGGGTTCCTTGTCAATGTTTAAATTTGGTCAGATTTCACACATGATTTCAACGTATAAAATTTCTTTATCCTGGTCTAAATGTACGAGTTAGAGGTTGAAGCACTGTGAATTTAGCTGAAAGGCAGCGGGAGATTAACTGTTAACCACAGACAACTGACTGAGTATTGTTAATTTACAGAATTTGCATTGAGACATCCTGATAATAGGCTGTGGTAAACTGAATTACAAACGTTCTAGTGCATGTAATTGTGACAAACATTTCATAAAATTGTTTTTTTATTCTGTATTGTAGTCAGATAGGAATAAGCTCATATAAAGCCTTCACACCATTTCAGCCTAATCTGAAGCCTCGAAATGCAGAAGGACCAGTTTGGATACCATAATTAAACCGTACGCTCATGCATAACGTTGTGTGACCAAATGTAGTGACCTGATTCCTTTTCAGTGTCTATTACTGGGGCTACATTTTTTAAATAATACTTCATAATTCCACGGTTACAATTGCTAAAAGAGGCCAGGCTGGATAGTTTAAATGGTTTGTTTCTGCAATGCTGTGCTTGGCCCTGTAGCTGTGAGACCTCTGTTGAGAAATCTAAGCTCCACGTCTCTGGGTCAGTGTACTAGGGCAGTGTAAAATAAGTACTAGGTCAGTGTACTTAGTACTTTTTAACGTAAAGGCAGTGTCAATTTTGACCACCATCAGGGCACCAGTGTAATCGTAACATAAAGATAACAGAATACGCAAAGATTCTGCCAGAAAAATACACGTACGATGGAAATTCAAAAAAGAGAAATGACCTCTTAACTATTCTTCATTCCAGTCCAGGATTGATAAATTTAGATTCAAAGTTCTGATCTTGCGCAAGGTTTTCACTTTCCAATGTTTTAGCAAAACGCACGTTATGATAAGCGCATTATGTGGTAGCTAGTAGCAACAACACAACGGTTAAATTTATTTAGTAAAGAAAAATACACAAATGAAAACACGTACCCCTGGACTAGTTCTTAGGACGAGCTTTCGTCAACCCGAGCAAATGTAGAATGACCTGTGGCGTGATAGACAATACAAGTCACTCTAATGTGAGGTCACCCATAATATTTCCAGAGGTGAAAGTCCTGATTTGGAAGTTGTACCGCAAATGTATACTTTGTTTAAAGCGTTATTTAAACAAAAAAATAGGTTAAGAATTTTATGACCCTTATAAAGACAGTCTTCCAGATTTCATTTATCTTTACAATACCACTGGAAAAAAAAAGAATTTTGTGAACACCCCTATTGACTAGCTGTTGGAACGGCTCGCCAATATTGTCTGCCATTGTCCAAAGCAGATACTGAGTGTCGTTTATGGGAAATGATCGAACGTAAGTTTCATTGTCAGAGGATCACAAAGAAATTTTACCTTTATCTGGAGTCTCAAATGACATGGATTGGGAGCTGACAAAGAAATGTTGGCTCCCGAAGCCTTTTGATTTGAAGGCAGTTATTCCTCTACCATCTAGACCATGTCGGTCTTTTGCTTTCAAAGTTATGACCAGTCAAGTCATGAACGTTTTGAAAGTTTTGCGCTGATATATTATAAGATGAAACAATAAAGGAAAAAATAACATCAATGAACAAAAAAACCCCGAGGAACTTACTAACTATATAGTGCAATTAAATAACATCTAGCAACGTGGCCACGTAGCCCAGCGACTCCTGTGTGTCTACACGTATAGTGAAGGAGAAATTTGGCTTCTACCCATTAAATTTGCTAAAACGAATGAGCTAAAACGAATGAGCAAAGTACAAGGTGTAAAGATTGCATCACTGTTTGCCAAGTAGGCGGAGGTATATAGCGCTGACAAGATCAAAACAGCTTATACAAGCAAAAAGAATGAGCCACAAGAGGTCAACGAACTTTGGGGATATACCTTATGCGACCGTACTATATAGCTGTATCTTTACAGTTGACATAACAGGCCCTGCGTTTATCGCATTAACTTCTTCGCATTATCCTAATCCGTATATTCCAACATTTGCCGTAACACAGCAGATGCTTGATCTGTATCTGCAATACTCTAACAATCTGTAAAGATCTCACAAATTGCAATGTTAATGGGAACCTTTTAATGTTATCTAGTTAAAAAGTACCTAACTAACCTAAACCTAAACCCTAGACCCCGGGGAAGACCACCCAAGAGGTGGAAAGATCAGATACAGAGTGACACAGGGATTACTCTAAGTGTAGCTGAGGCTATCGCTCTTGACAGAACTGGTTGGAGGAACCTGACGGAGGGGAGCAAGGGGCCAGTACCTGGCCTGGGCACTTAGGCAGGCAGGCAGTTAAAAAATCTAGATGCATAACAAAACAGGTCAATGACCGTCTTAAAAGTTTAAAGTTGCCTGCGTACAATGAAAAAAAAAGATTATTAATTGCAGATTCTGTCAGGGCCCGCTCACCCCATCTTGGTTAAATGTTAAATAATTAACACCGTTGACGATATCTATTAATAAACGACAATTATACATTTTATACAGCAAGGGCGCGTCAAGTTCTATTTCCTTCGTTTAAAAATACAGACAAAATGCACGAAATCAACGCGCATCGTCGTGACCTCTACAATAAATTATATACCAAAATCCGGACGACAAAGTAAAAAACATCGATGGTTACAGCTGTGAACACGAAAACGGGACCTTTCGGTAAAACTGTCCTCCATGGATATAAAATGAAATGTAGCTCTTGTGCTTTACATGTATTGCGTACATGTCGTTCTAAGTGAGTTCTAGAATTTTAACCGAAACAATGCTAAAACATCACACGCGTTTTTAAAACACGTTGCAAAATAAGGAATTTCACAGCCTGAGGTATGGTATATAATTAAACAATAATTAAGGGTTAATGACCAGCCCTGAGGTGTATATGGTTTAAAAAAAAGCCTTGTCAGCTATAACTACCGAATAAAACGATCGAGTGAGCGTAGGGTTGTTGGGCCCTGATGTATATTTCCTCCCTCACAAAAAAGTACTCCATGTCCAGTATGCGTACCATATCCAGTGACTCGATATTTATGTGTTGTGAAACTTGTGTTGTAGTTGAACTGGGGCGCCTGTGCTCCGAAAATCTAGTTTGAAGTGACCGTTCAGCTCTACATCAGGGCCCATCAATCCTCTCTTTACCGTGACGATGGAAGATTTCATCCCCCCCCCCCACATTCGATGCACTCCTGACGTCATCTCGATTCCGGAGAGTCAGTTAGTGCATTACACATCTGACGAAGGTTGATAAGATCGACCAAAACTAATGTATTACAACAAAGCTTAAACATTATAACAATGGATTCTACAAACACAGATGAGCTCTCATTCGAATAATTACGTTTTTTTTTCATACTCGAAATAGTATAATATATACACTGTCAACGTTTATTTTGTTTGTGTTTATTTGTGTACTGTGTATTATAGGCATCAAGATTAACTTTAAGAAATGATATTACATATTTGAAGCTAGAATGAAGCATAACTAAACCACTTAATACTTACGAATAAATCATGGTTAAAACAAACAAACACGTATACACCCCAAATTCATTGCAAAATCATTCTGTATTGCAAACAAAGCAAAACTTTGGTATACCACGTGTGTATTCGTAACAAAAAAAAGTAAAATCAATTTCGTGTACAATGACAACTGTAACTTAAAACCCATTCTCATTATATAATAACAACTTTGTAATTAGGTATAACACATCTATCTAGCGTCTGTCTAGTATGCAGATTTATGGTTGACTTTATTGCAAACTAAATATAAGCGACAAAAAGTTGCAGCTTAAGAAACCGCCGCTGGACGTTGTAAGATGTATATGATGTATATAAATTTAATCTATCAATATTTGCGCTAGTAGCATAACATACGCCACGGGTCTGCTTTCTCACACCTACAATTCACCTTATATCAATAGTACACAAGCAAAGGCCAAAGCCGACAGTTCATAACGTAGTTTAAAGGTATCTAGAAGCTTAAGTGTGATCTATTTCGAGTAGCCGATAGGAATTATGCATTTGAATTCAACCCCAATTAGATGATGATGGATGCTAAGACAATGCCTTGTGGTTTAACCCAATTCATGGCCTTATTTTATGTCAGAATAGAAAATAAAAGTCATACATTCCACTTAATCGTAATTTCTGCACAGATCAGTGCACATTACCGATAATCTCAACCCAGAATCCATGTCTAAAGCTGGATGGACCAAATGGTACCATGGGACCCGCTAGCTCATATTCACATTTGCAGCTGAATTATTTTATTACCAACAGACTCCGAACACTGAATTTAAAACTCCAAATTCGATCGGAACAATTTAAGGGCTAAAGCAATCTGAGAAGAGAATTCAGTAAACTGAAATATAGATGTAAAATTTGTTGTGTTTGGTTTGACACTGTCACTCAAATACATCCATAATATTCTGCAAAGTCTTTTTGAAAACATTTTTGCGAGGTGGCTTAAATCGCTTTAGAGTTTATGCCAAGGATTATAATGAAGTCCTCTGGACAAATGCCATAGGAACCTCAAATTACATGTAGTGCTCGAAATTCCTTTTTTGTGCAGTTGTGCACGAACCTACAAAAAAGATAAGTGCAGAAAATTTTCGGGTGCACCATATAAAATAATCTAAAAGTAGATTGTCAGCAGATCCTAATTCAAAAATTAAAATGAAGTCAAATTCCAATTCCAATACAACAAAGATTTTATCATTTTGCTGATATCAAGGACATGTATATTTTTCATAGTTACATGAGCCTAATACGACAATGTTTAGGTGCACTGGTGCGACCACAGAAAATGGGTGCACAGTTCTAATTCCGGGCGCACGAAGGTGCACATGTACACAGTATTTCGAACAGTATGTCTGTAATAGCAGGGCAAAGTATCCCAAAATATACAGCCAGTTTGGTCGAAAAATTTTAAAAAGAATCATTATGGAGTAGTGCATGAAAAATGTAGTCTTTTGGTTTTATGTCTGAAAAGAGATTGAAACGTTTTAACTAATTTTAGACATACCCTCAAAAAATCATTGCATGAATTATTGTCATACTTGAAGAATTAAAAATTAAATTAAAAAATTATTTAAAACAATGGCTTCTTGAAAAACAAGAAACCGTAGATATAGACACAGCTAGGTATTATGTGTATTCAAAGCACATCAATAAAGCAGTTCTAATCATGCTTTGGTGTCCATGATAATGACAGGGTTATCGACGCCCCAAGCTTGCTTCAAAGGTGGCACGCCGGTGTGAGTCAGTGGCACAGCTGGAAACTGGTAGGTGTCTACCTTAGGCACGTTGCTCTTCTTTTTCACCCTGGAGAAATGAAAAAAAAAGGGATTACAAAACAAAGCAAGGAAACATAAATGTTGGGCCAAACCAATTTGATTTGTTGGTTCTCGGACTCATATCGTAGCATTTTGGACTATAATAGGACGCCAAAACTGTTTTTTTTTTTTTTTTTTTT
>NW_017804168.1:13115-15219 GCF_001625305.1 Branchiostoma belcheri | reverse complement strand
TTTTTTTTTTTTACACCAGAGCTAATGCTTGATGAAATAAATAAACTTACCACAGGCAGAATGTCACGGCGATGATGAAAGCCATGACGAGAAAGATGGTAGCGCCGACGGTGACATAAATCATCGGGACGTGGACGTGGTCTGTTTCGTCTGGACTACTGGGGGGAGTTGGAGTCTCATGATCATCATCCAAGTAATCATCGAGTGAGCCAATGTAGGTGATCTGTTTGCTATTCAGTGCTGCTTGAAGGCTGGACTGAGACTGCTGGACAACTGTTGTTAGGACGCCTAACGGTACCGGCCTAAAATCCCCTGTGTCGGAGTAGACCATAAAGAATGCAAGTGCGGTTCGAGTTGAGTCGGGCGTCGGCTGGGGGTAACCTTCGGTAACATGAACGTCTTCAGGAAGGAACACTGACGCACTGTACCTATAGAAATGTAAATAAATACACAATCAGCAGAAAACATGCCTGTGCATGTAATATTGTTATGTGTGTAGTGGACTCCATATTGACCCTGTCTGGAAACCAATTATATTGGGCATTTATTTATTCAGAATTGTAACATGACAATACAAAGTGTGCACTAGGCAGCAAGTGTGCTGATAGCGTGCACACATACCTGGACACATGGCACAGGAACAATAGATAGTTAAAACAATATATATGCACAAGTAACATTACCTAATGAATCACACCAGCAATTTAAATAATTTTATAGCTGTACAGCAAATAAATGTTTGGTGTGGCTCATCTGGAAGAAGCTGACATATAACCCCTCTGACATTGTAGCCATATTATAAGAAAGGCTGCATTGTCAATAAAGATTCCAAGCGTTCAAGTAATGGCTGTAAAGTTTTAGGCAATGTACCCTTTGTTACTCTTTGTTCCCTTGAAATGTTTCATAATACTTTTAAGAAATCGAAGCGATTAAAAAAAATTAAACCACGCATTATTATTCAATTAATGGCAAAGTGTTTAGTGTACTATGTTTTCATTGCATTGTTTGATTTATCTATTATGTAAATTATTAAATAACTTGAAGGTTTTTTTTAAATAACCCTTCAAATTATTACTTAAAAAACAGACTTATTTCATTCTTACGATCTTCGTCTTCTGTCACTGTCCACTCTTCTACATGCAGGGTTCCTGTCTACTTGTTGAGCACAGAATGTGGTTACTTCGGCAGCCATGGCACGCTTAAACGTGGCTAACTGGTCGTAGATCTGAGAGAAACAAAACAAAACAAAAAAAAAAAAACAATTGAAAAGAAGTTCTTGTTCCAGTGATTCAAAACACTACAATTGGGCTATGTTATATTTCTCTGTTACGTTAATTGTAAAAACTTTCTTTTTATACAAACTGTATGTTATGTCATTAGACTCTTGGAAATCAGCAATTCATTTTTAAGTGTTATTCAATATAAAATTAGGAAATAAAGGTCCGCGATTACATAATAGGTTTGTCAGTTGAGTATCTCATGAACATGAGATATTCATTGTATTTTTTTTTCATATTTGAAATTAAAAAGCCCATTAGAAATTCACGGCAGCCTTGCAAATTCATAAGGGCCTTTTGACTTTATTTAGACAATGCACGTGTGTTGAGAGCCACTAGGAAAGAGTATATGACGAGTCTGCGCTTGTATTAACATTCGTCCTTTTGTATTGTTTCGTACTTATTTCTAACAGCAAATCAGTCTTTTGTATATTCGCTTATCTTTGCATTTAGGAGTTATTGCCTTTAGAATATATTGAAATCTGTCTGAAGCATCGATCTCTTAAAATGTGTCGAACTTGATTAGACAGTAACTCGCACCAACTGAAACAATAGCTCGCATGCCTACGCAATACATTTAGGCGCAATAATCATTCAAATCAAAGACTGCACCTCGAAAACTGACGACCAGACTTCAATCACGATGGTGTTGACCTCAACGACGTTCTCTACTTCTGGCTCAGCTGTCCAGTGGCTTGTTGGTTTGCCTGTTGGTGAGGGTTTGGTAGAGGTGACAATTGGCTCTGGCGGATCCGTCACAGCAATTGGAGGGGGTTCTTTGGAAGAAGGTGAAGCAGTTTGTTTGATGGTATATCTCCAGTTGAAAA
>NW_017804168.1:11701-12248 GCF_001625305.1 Branchiostoma belcheri | reverse complement strand
AAATCAGTCTTTTGTATATTCGCTTATCTTTGCATTTAGGAGTTATTGCCTTTAGAATATATTGAAATCTGTCTGAAGCATCGATCTCTTAAAATGTGTCGAACTTGATTAGACAGTAACTCGCACCAACTGAAACAATAGCTCGCATGCCTACGCAATACATTTAGGCGCAATAATCATTCAAATCAAAGACTGCACCTCGAAAACTGACGACCAGACTTCAATCACGATGGTGTTGACCTCAACGACGTTCTCTACTTCTGGCTCAGCTGTCCAGTGGCTTGTTGGTTTGCCTGTTGGTGAGGGTTTGGTAGAGGTGACAATTGGCTCTGGCGGATCCGTCACAGCAATTGGAGGGGGTTCTTTGGAAGAAGGTGAAGCAGTTTGTTTGATGGTATATCTCCAGTTGAAAAAAAAAATTATTGGTCATGGTAAAATGTACGGCAACATAGTAATAACAAGGTATAGAAGAAAATTAAAATCGAATCAATTTTTCTATTGCGTTTAAACCCTACCTAGACCGGGCTTTTTTTGACATGGGGGGACC
>NW_017804168.1:7041-11681 GCF_001625305.1 Branchiostoma belcheri | reverse complement strand
TCTTTTGCCCCCCCCCCTAAGAACTCGCGAACGGTATGTTGTATGACCACCAAATTTTCAGAGAATGTGTACTAGTGAAAATTTGTAATATCTACAATTTTTATGTCGTAATAATGTAATATGACGTCATTATGACGTCATTAATGTGATTTTATTGGCCAAAACCGTCTAAATAGGTTTTTCCCTGAAAACTAAATCGTACTCAACATAACTGTACCAAAAGTGTTTATGACAGAATATTATGGTGTACTAAGTCTTATGTTGCCCATAGCAACACCGGTGACGTCATAAACATGCATATTTAAGATATCCGCCATCTTGGATCATCAATCTTGAATTTTCAAAAATAGTTTCTTTTCATGATAAAGCCTAAAATACATCGTAAACATACTAAAGACCTTCATTTAAACCTTTTTTGGAAAAAGAAATGGAAGTATTGATGAAATTTTAATGAAAATAACCTGTATATACCTGTTCTAATGATATGGTCCGCCATCTTGGATTTTGGCCAATGACGTCATCAAATTAGCATAAATTATGCATATTTAATGATAAAATTTACATAAAATTATATGGGATGTTATTAGTATTAATAACCATGAGTAACTTGACATAAAACCCAATAAATTCTATTGTTGAAACAAAAAGTACTAAATTCAGCAAAAAATGCCTGTTAGAAACCCGTTGCCATGGCAACACAAAAATTATTATCTTATTCCAATGATACAAAATTGTTGCCAACAATATTCTAGGAAAAGTCACCAAGTTTGGCCGTTNTGTAGTTTTATATTAAATTACACTTCTTTTCCAAACATTAATAACATCTTACATATTTAAATATAAGTTAAATCATTTAATATGCATATAATATGCTAATTTGATGACGTCATTGGTCAAAATCCAATATGGCGGACTATATTATTAGCTCTGACGTCATATGACGTCATAATTACACCAAAGTTATTAAAATTTAATTCTATTACTACACCATTCTCTGAAAACTTGGTAGACATATGATGAGTGCATAAAAACATATAAAAACGGAAATAAGGTAATGTATAAGAACGCCAGTGTATCCATTATGATCGAAAGCCGGCTGGGGTCCGCGCGGACCCCAAAAGAAAATCAGATATAATTTTTTTATAAATAGTATAAACGGAGTTTTCTGCACTGTATTGAGAGACAACTTTGTGGGTGACAATTACCTAAAATTTCAGAAAAAAATATTTGGAAACAAAAAAGATATTACAGAATATATAGTGCTGGGGTGCGCGCGGACCCCAGGTGTACTGTTTAGGGTTACAGTGTTATTAAAGATAAAATTAGGATATAAAGGTCCGCGATTACATAATAGGTTTGTCGGTTGAGTATCTAATGAACATGAGATATTCATTGTATTTTTTTCATATTTGAAATTAAAATAGCCCATTAGAAATTCACGGCAGCCTTGCAAATTCATAAGGGCCTTTTGACTTTATTTAGACAATGCACGTGTGTTGAGAGCCACTAGGAAAGAGTATATGACGAGTCTGCGCTTGTATTAACATTCGTCCTTTTGTATGTTTCGTACTTATTTCTAACAGCAAATCAGTCTTTTGTATATTCGCTTATCTTTGCATTTATGTGTTATTGCCTTTAGAATATATTGAAATCTGTCTGAATCATCGATATCTTAAAATGTGTCGTACTTGATTAGACAGTAACTCGCACCAATTGAAACTATAGCTCGCATGCCTGCGCAACCATACATTTAGGCGCAATAATCATTCAAATCAAAGACTGCACCTCGAAAACTGACGACCAGACTTCAATCACGATGGTGTTAACCTCAACGACGTTCTCTACTTCTGGCTCAGCTGTCCAGTGGCTTGTTGGTTTGCCTGTTGGTGAGGGTTTGGTAGAGGTGACAATTGGCTCTGGCGGATCCGTCACAGCGATTGGAGGGGGTGCTGTGGAAGGTGAAGTAGATTGCTTGATGGAATATCTCCAGTTGGAAGAAAAATATTGGACATGGTACAATGTATGGCAACATAGTACTATACTATATAGAGGTATAGCAAAAGATTTAGATTAAATCAATTCTTCGTTTTAATTGCTTATAAAAATGTGTAAAACCTTTAGTCATGGGCTATAATAAACATTCCTATTTCTGTGCAAGAATTGTCGGGTAAAGATATGGTGAGTGATTTACCAGTTGGGTGAGTTATTGCTACTGTGTTATCAGCTTCAGCCATTGTTGTGGTCTTGAATGGGTTGCTGGGGGCAAATGGTTTGGTTTTGGTTGTAGCTGGAGAGGTTGTAGGGCGATTGGTTATGGGTGATGAAGTTCGGGTTGTAGTTGGAAATGACGTAGTGTGGTCAGCTGTGCTGCTTAGAAGTGTTGTGCTGCCTGTGGTCACCTGCTGAGTTGTCGTTACTATGAGTTAAAAGAAAGAACGTCCATATCAATGATAAAAAGACATTAAATTGTTGGACAAGGCATACGATATAAGAGCAATTATTCGCAATCTTTCTTCAGCTACTGACGAGGGTAGACTCAAGCAACAATGTCCCGATCTCAGTTTAAACGTATGAGAAGTTATAAGACATATACAAACAACCTGATAGAAGGAATTTCGTTTTCGACATATTCATATTCGCCTGGGGTCAGTTTCCACCCCATACGGTGGTTTAAGAGTAAAGAATGGGGAGAGGGCCCTTATGTGTAGAGCTTCGTTAACCCCACGCTTCAACCATCTGCTCTATCTATGAAAGATTGCATTGCAAAATTGTTTAAAAGAGAGGTGAAAATATTAGTTTTGTAAGTCAAAACGTGAAATGTGTATTCACAATCACCTGGCAAACAAATCCCGTTGACTTCCACCGCATCATCTTTGCATTGGCAGTGGAAAGAACCAGGGTCGTTCACACACCGCTCGTGCTCAGTGCAGTTGTGGTATCCCTCAGAGCATTCGTCGATTTCTAGTAAAGAAAAAAATAATTTTTGATAACGGTAAGAGAGCATTACTAAGTTTAAAAAGCTACTAAATGGGAACGATAGATTTTTCATAGAATTTTCACACACCTGCACTTTACATGCAAACATACCAGGTTTAGGTGTAGGTAAAACATTTGTGAAAAGACAGATAATTTCTGTTTTACTCTGAAGAGCAAGATGCTGTATATAACCTTACATGTTAAGAAGAACAATGTTAATAGCCGGTGCCAAAAGCTGTTGACATTATCTAAACAGAGACCATGCCAACAACACATGCTATCCGTTAATCAAACAAACGTGCCTCAAAGTATCCAATGCAATTTCAGGGCAGCAAATTTGAATTTTTAACGTTGATTTTCTAGTCATCCTTTTAATGGCGAAATAAATTGAATCAACCCAATCCAACAGCATACTGATATCTACGATTGCTTTTTTTGTATCATGGGCGGAATCTAGATATTGATGGGTAGTACACTGAAAATAAGGAGTCGCCTCAAGTAGTTTATTTCTACAGCTTAAAGTATAAATGATACATAATATTCGCTAAGAAATGGCAGTAAATTAGACAGAATACCTCATCCAGAATTTTTGGTAATGTAGTAAGTGGTAATGTAAACTTGCACCTATCACACATTAACGAATATGGTTCTAGCCGAATGTTTCCAAATGTTAAATCTGGTCAGAGTGCTCCTGGACACCAGCTGTCCTGTTTGACTAGTGGTCCGGGACAAATTCGTGGGAAGTTCGTGAATGTGTGACAGGGATTTACCTAGGCATGTCACGCCATAGTTCTCTATTGTGTAGTATCCGTCCCTGCAGTAACAACTGTAGCCGCCGGCCGTGTTGTTACACAACTGTTCGCAGTGGTGACTACCGCTTAAACACTCGTCCTCGTCTGGCAGAAAATAGAGCATTAAAGGCTGTTAAAGATAGGATTTTTTTCGAAAAACAGTATTGCAAGTTTGAAAGACACTCTAATATTTCAGTTCATACACACAACATAATATTATATAACATATACATAACGCTGATATGTTATGATACATAACGCTCACATAGCATTTTAGTCATTAAGGGCACAACATTTCTTACGCAGGAAAGGGTTTGACACATTATATAACATGAATTTAAATTGTTGACAAGATCATTATTCTATCACTACTGGTCCAATGCCTTTTTTGACGTTATAATTACCTTCGCCAAGAAGGTTATGTTTTCAGGGGCGTTCGTGTATGTGTGTGTGTGTGTGTGTGTGTCTGTCAACACGATAACTTGAGAAGGCCTTGATGGATTGTCTTGATACTTGGTAGGTGGGTAGGTCTTGATGAGACCTCAAAATGATTAGATTTTGGACCCCCTAGCGGCTTGTTATGGTACTGCAGATGAACTTCCGGTTTTGATATCTCATGATCTAGACATGCTATGGTGATGAAATTTAGATGGTAGGTAGCTCTTGTGCTGGGGAAGAAGTGATGTGAGTTTAGGCCCCCTAGCGGCTTGCTCTGGAACTGCAGCGATATATTCTTGAAAATATTCAAAAGGGATGACTCAAGAACCGGTTGACGGATCGTCGTGATTTTTGGTATGTAGGTAGCTTACGTGATCCTTCATATAATTATGTGACAATTATGCAAATATGGATATAATTTGCATAATTTATGGG
>NW_017804168.1:0-3033 GCF_001625305.1 Branchiostoma belcheri | reverse complement strand
GGGTTTTGTAAGATCTTGTAAAAGGTCTGAAAGAAGGCTGCTAGTGGATACACACCCATATTTAATGTCAACTTCTCTGACCTTGACAGTTGATGCCGTCTCCGGTGTACCCGTCTGGACATGGTCCGCACGTGTATCCATCCGCACCAAACCCAGCTGGCGGAGGGAGATCTGTGCACTCCGACCCAGGGAAACATGGGTTCAAGTTCACCAAGCATGCGTCCACCTGGAACCCACAGTCATCTCCGGCGTAGCCTGGTGCACAGCTGCATGTCCGTCTGAAAAATCTGATTACAGTACGGAAATAAATTTCATCATTATTTACCTTCTTTAAGTAGAATAGGAGTATATGTGCGTGTGTGTAGGTAGGGGTACATTAGCGTTTGCTTGTGTCGCCATACAGTTGAGCGAAAGTTTATGGGCGAGGGAATTACCTAAACTCAGACTACAGAAGATCAGCAACAGGATGTTTCATCCTGGCAGCTAATGGCCGAGAGCTAGGAGGACGTTGGCCTGGAGCATTTTGGCCGGATAACCGTGGCAACATCAAATACATACTTATTAATCAAAGTATTTCACAATAACTAGTATTGTTAGATAAGATATTTAGAAAATTCTATCCATTTCACGGAGGTTTGAAATCTTCTATGTCTATAATGACTTCTTTTTAAAGGATACTCTACAAACCAGGTTTGGTATTCATGTGTATTGAGGACTTGGGACTAGACCGTGGGAGGAAACGTACTTGTTTTCGCCACCTGCAATGGAGGGGTCAGGATCCACGCTTGAGTCACAGTTACCACCATTTTGACATGAACACATGTAAACCACGGGCCAGTATTGGGCTGTCGTGTTCTCGGCGTTATAAACATCGACTTGGAGTTTAAACGGTGAGGCAGACGTCACCTGAAAGCAATAAACTAAATTAATGAAGTTTGCGAAATTATCGCCGTAGTGAAAACGTGCTGGTGACCTGATGAAATACATAAGATGTTGTTGCCGTATCCAGAGCCTTGTTTAATGCAGAATTTACTCGTATCCAGAAGTTTTATAGATAGCATATTAATTTTCAAATACGCGGAGAATATGCCTGGTCCTTACCAATCAATGCATATAATCTTACTATAAAGTAGACAGCAACGGTTCTAAATACGCTAGTTGTCGAAGCTACACAACATACACATGACATAGCCACAGACCTGCCAGATCAAAGTTGCCTCTGACTCCCTCACACGTAGTTCCACGGTATCAGGGACCTCTGGTCCCAGTGCAAAGGTTGGAAAACGTGTAGAAGGGTCGGTAGCTGTGATAACTACGGTCACTGTTGTACCCACGGTCGCATACACAGTGCCGGGTCCATTTAGAGTGGGAGGAAACATGTCTGGTGGAATAAGTACATGTATTTCTTGTTATTTGTCTTGTAGACTGTTAATTAATCTGTATGTGGCATGTTGAAAACCAACAATTGGAATATCCTCACAGGTATACACTGGTATAATGCCAGTTTAATGGCTAAAAGATGACAGCAATGTGTTCTGTACCTTTAATGCCATGTTCATATCGTTATGGTTGAGTTATATGAATATGGTTGAATATGGAAAGTATAGAAAATAAAGAAAGAATGAATAATAGTAGATATTACAGAAAACTCAATCTGGCAAAGAAAAAAGCCAATACTGCGTTAACTACTTACTGAGCATATCTTGTTTATAGCGAAATTCTTCATCAGCCTCCAACAGCACATGGCCGTAGCTTATGTCACCCGTTTGGCTTATGTCGAACAGGCATTCGGTGTTGTTTTTACAGATTGCGTAAGCTTGGCTCTCTAGGTGCGGGTCGATAAAGGTGATGGCATCCGTGAATTGTGGGTAGAAGGAAGACCGTGTCTGGAAGGAGTCTTCCGTGTTGTTAGGAAACAGTGACTTCCTAGGTCCGTCTTCGCTAGTGAGCTGCCCTACAAGTGGGAGTAAAAGACCAACATTGCCCTGTTGCGCATATTGTGTACAAAAGTGCCAAAATACTTCCCGCCTGGGTCCCTGCAAACATTTTACCCTCATCACACTGCTAACATTTTATCTGCCATACAGAAAAGGGCAAATAAAGGCAAATAAAGGCAAATAAAGGATAGCAAGCTATGGACTTTCTAGTATATCACGGCAAGCAAAAAAAAAAGTCACTATTACATGTATTAGTCTGGTATACATGCAGAGGTGCACAAACTGGGAAAGGCTTAGTCTCGCATAAGAAGCTCAATGACAGTCTCGTGTTATGAAAGTAAGAGACATAGACAGTGCCTATAATCGCTTATATGGTATTGCAATAATGACGAAAAATATGTCATTGTTAGACTCTATACTACATGTGATGTGGAATACAAAGACATATACATGTACTTACAAGTGATACCAAAGTCTTCGTAAAGCTGCTGTTCCGACGCGCTCACGGGCGTTATGACTCCATCTGAGCTCTCAAAGTCGTTAGATTTGTCCCCGTCAAACTTTCCAAGCAACCCGCGTATCTTACCAAGGAACTCTGGTGGCGACGAAAAATCTATAAAGAGCATTCCCTGCAAGGCAACAGAAGATAAGACATACCTTAGATTTAATATTTGCGGGTTAAGCAAAGACAGGGGCTCCACAAACGTTCTTTTTTTTAATTTATTTTTTATTACAATGGATACATACATCACATACAATCTAAGAGGGATGACAAAGTGGTCCGCGTCAACCTAACGGACGGACGACACAATCTAAAAACATAAACAATCATTATTATATCATTACATCAGTTGTCCAATTCCTGGACATGGTGTGAGGGAAAAGAAGATGCCAACACTTTCTGCAAAAAACATTGTTCACTGAGTCACATGTAATCTGCATAACGTGGCGCCACAGAAGTGGCGGATTGCTAATTCCTTATAACTGAAGATATACAGTTGAAAATTTTGGTAAGACCTAGCTGGCAATTATAGTTTTAACTTACTGCTTATAAAATAAAACATACAATAGCGGAAAAAGCACACACTATGAAATT
>NW_017804167.1:31657-34921 GCF_001625305.1 Branchiostoma belcheri | reverse complement strand
TTCCATTGTAATGTTTATTTTTTACGATTTCTGCTTGTTCGCGAGGGCTTCCTTCAATGGCATGAAGGAAGCAAACCATGTAAAACACGCTGACAACAATGAAAGACATACCAGAATCACCTGAACACAACATCGTTGTGAAATTCCAGAAATTCCTGACTACGGAGGGCTGCAAAACAGTAGGACGGGATAACCACAGGTGGTCTGGGGGTGGGCAGTGTGGTCCTGGGGTTAGGGTTGTGGACAAATCACGGTGGTAAAATCTGGGCTGAAAAGTTCCCACATGTCATAGAACCCGAACTGTGTTCGATCGTGTTCGATCTGGGGAATTCGAATCGAACCCGCGTTCTATTTCGGGGTCACCTGCGGTCATTTACTATAAAGCGGCAAAACAAGCCTTTCTACCTCCGTGCATTGCAACAGATAAAAAAACAACACTTTTCTATAGATACAAACAGTATCCTGGACAGTACATGCCCGCTATTATTTTTTGTGGACATGTAACATGTAGCGAAGCTACTGTCGTATCCTTGAGTGACCTTGAATACTGTAATGATTCTTTACGCCAGTATGAATAACACAATGCACACTTTCTGGCGATATGACATGTCTCCAAAACTCGTTCCAACCTGGAAACATGGAGAGTCAAACATACCCCATTTACGGCTCAAAATGACTGTAACGGTTGTCCCGAAAATCGTGTTTTAGGGATTTTTGAAAAATGGCCTTAATTTTGAATTATGGGTAATTTAGTGAGAAAAATGTCAAAAAATGCCATTTTTTCACCAAAATGTCGACAAAAACTAGACTTAAAATCAGAAATTAAAAAATCCCTAAAACACGATTTTTTGTCTTATTCCTAGTCTGCGAAAAAAATAAAAATCGGGGATCTGGGGTTATATACGTAGCCAGGTTTGAACGATATTTGCCTAAAAACGTGACATGACATGTGCTCGGAAACCCGAAAATGATCGTCTTTCTGAGCGAAATTTTAAAAAATCATTGATTTAACATAAAAAAGCTAACATTTAAAGGATGTTAAGACGATAATTGTATTTTAATTTGACGAAATTTACCCCTAAATATTATTTGTGTATTTTCAAATATTTTACGGGTAGTCCAAAATAGGCCAAAATAGCGTCTTGTAACCCGATACCTTTTAGAACGCGCATAGCAATGGGAAAGAATGCCGTAGTGACAGACTGCCGTGAATATCCGAGTTTTTTTAATGTTCTGAGTTTAAATCCTTGGCAAGTCCCGTCTGTTTATTTGTTTGTGTTGTTTCGCATAACCGGTAAACCGCCTTTAGGCGTAACACATCCGATTTATACATGTACGTACATGTACAAGCTGTGTAAGACCAGACTGTAAGGTTTAAACCACTCACACCGGGAAGGTCCCCTACTCTTTTCGATAAGTGCGGTGGGTTCTTTAACGTGCGTGGAGTGTGGCTCTCCCAAACACGTTTTTTTGTCAATGGAAAAGGCACTTTAAACCTATTTCCTCACTCGACTCGGGTGTATATGAGTACCTAGATTCGGCTATGGCTAGCGGTCAGTGATAGAAGTCCCGCGTTTGAAGAGAGTCTTACACTAATTGAAAAGAGCAGGGGTCCTTCCCGATTTGTGTGGTGTAAATCTTGCTAAGGTTTGACATATTGAAAAGGTGAAAGTCACCTGTTATGTCAATTCCTCCACAAATGTGGTAAATGTTTACTAAAGAAACAAGAAATTCCGGTATAATAATCGCCTAAATAACAGCAGGGATGGATTAAGCTACATTAAACAAAATTTACAAACGCAAGGGTTTTGCACTTGTAACATATCACTTACTACCTCTGCGTTGATGGTAGCGTAGCGAGTTCCTTAGGAGTCTACCATGCCGCCGAACTCCAGTATTTTCTTCTTCGTTACTGTCCAGCCCTACAGTGTAGGATTATTGGCAGCCGTTCCGCATTGTTAATAACAATTGTGACCCGGTACATACAAAACAAAGGGAAAACAAGGATAACTGAGAAGGGAACATAAAACAACTGATTTTGTGTGTGCTAAAGACGGGACAAGTGCATTAGTGCGTTAGTAATATTTACATATATACAAGACATGATTGGTAATAGCTAAGATCAAGAGCATGACACAACCGACAGCACGAACAAAGATGGTAACCAGTATATAAGCTGTAAGCACAAGAACAAGAATCTGAATCTTTTAATTATCTTGAATCTTGAAAGGAAATGTTTTTAGACTTCTTGACTTTCTAATTCCTTTTTGAGGTAGCTTTATATAGTCAAATATGCACTAGGGAACCTAAGCAACAAGCTATGGTACCCGTGAATATTTCTGGTTGCCACCAACACTGGGTGTTTACTTTACACTGCACGAAAAGTCGGATTTACCACAGGGGTAAATGTGTTGTAAAGCCGGGTAAAGGTTAGATTTACCGGAGATTTACCCATCGGTAAATGTGCAACTATAACACCGGTATACCAGCATGGTAAAGCGGGTAATGTTTATCCTCTTTACCCACATTTACCAGGTTCGGGTAAAGGTACATTTAGCGAGATTTACCGTACGCGGTATTTCTGTCACATATTGAGGGCATTTAATTAGCGAGATTTACCATACGGGTATTCCTCAGGTGCGTTTACGACATTTACCGAGATTTACCAGGTGGAGTATTTCTGACATTTAGTCGAATTTACCCATATTTACACTAGATTTACCAGATTTGCCATGCCTTTACCAGAATGATTTTGCACTATACCCTCCCCCCCCCCCCCATATACCCACATTTAGAAATGAATTACAAGCACAAGAACTGGGTTTTAGGGAGAACTCAAATATATTTATTGGATAAAATTGAGAGACATTAGGAGTAACATTTTCTAAAAGGTATGCTGCATTGCAAATACTTAAATTATAGTTTTATCACATACCTTTTCTTACAAACATGAAATCATGTTTAACAAGAAATAATTACATGCAGCATTTATCATGAAAGACATTTAACAAACAAATATCTGCAGACACAATCTAAATATATCAGCACCCCTGAAAAAGGCTTTAAAAAGAGGCGCGCCCCTGAATAAAGCCTTTAACAGGGGCGCACCCCTATATAAAGCCTTAAACAAGGGCGCGCCCCTGAATAAAGCCTTAAACAGGGGCGCGCCCATGAATAAAGCCTTAAACAGGGGCGCGCCCCTGAATAAAGCCTTAAAAGGGGCGCGCCCCTGAATAAAGCCTTAAACAGGGGCGCGCCCCCTGA
>NW_017804167.1:0-27744 GCF_001625305.1 Branchiostoma belcheri | reverse complement strand
CTTTATTCAGGGGCGCGCCCCTGTTTAAGGCTTTATTCAGGGGCGCGCCCCTGTTTAAGGCTTTATTCAGGGGCGCGCCCTTGTTTAAGGCTTTATTCAGGGGCGCGCCCCTGTTTAAGGCTTTATTCAGGGGCGCGCCCTTGTTTAAGGCTTTATTCAGGGGCGCGCCCTTGTTTAAGGCTTTATTCAGGGGCGCGCCCCTGTTTTAGGCTTTATTCAGTGTAAGCTTTTAACCAAGGAAACACTTTTGAGATTTTCTTGCTTGATGCAAGGGTCAGCTCCTATATATGTAGACAACCCTGTTTATTGTTATGCATTTTATTTCTTTGGATTCAGAAAGTGAGATGAACATTTACCCACATTTACCTACATATACCACAATTTACCTGGTAAATATGTGTTATATGCGGGTAAATATTGAACATCATATTTACCAAGGATTTACACATTTAGGGTAAATTGGGTAAATCCCACTTTTCGTGCAGTGTTAGAAGCCTAAAGCGAAGCCACCTGAGAAGGTATTGCCTACATGCTCGCTAAAGCGTGACGTGTATTTCAGATGCTATGCGCGGGCCTCTGTAAACCATTGAAAGGTCTCTTTGCGCGGTCTACCAACGCACCAAATATCATTACAATCCATAAAGGTGTTTAGAAGTTATGCTAAATACAAATGTGTGAAAACACAAAAAAAGTGTAACTTGCGCGCCTTTCGCACAGCGATATGCCACCCGACACGCCCACCCCTACCTCCCTTTACTACATTCGCCCCACAAAAAATCAGTTATTTCCTTAAAATCTTCCATTTAGCATGTACAAGGACACAAATTTGTTGAATAATTCTAATGATAGTATTTCGTTGGATTCGGTAAATTATGCTGTATGTATACATTTGCAAAGATATTTTACGGATGAAACAGCTTAAGTCCTGCGTTGTTGAGGTGACTATGCTGTTGAGCATAGCAACATGGAATACTTTAACCTAGAAAGTTAATTTCATGCTTCAAAATTACCATAATAATATCGTTAGCATTTTCAGTCAATTTTTTGTATCTGCCATACCTTTGGTACGTAGGGTGTAAGAGACCAGACTAACTAAGTCTGGCGAAATCACTGGGGGGGTCGCTGTAACACCGGACAACCTGGTGTCTCTAAAAAGTTATTACACAGAAACCACGACTTGTGCGGTGAAAGTGCGAGAGTGTAGCCTCCTTCGCAGACTTCTAGGGCGTTATTTTTTTCGGGGAGCGACGCGAGTTATGCCGCTGAGGGACGATTTTCCACCGAGGGAGTTTTTCAGGGAGAGACAGCTTGGTCAGCGAAACCCGCTCTCCCTGGCAAAACTCCCTCGGCCTCAAAATCGTCCCTCCGCGGTATAACTCGCGGCGCTCCCCGAAAAAAAAAACGCCACGCCATACAAGTCTGCGAAGGAGGCTAGCTAAGTGCATATTTTTAACTGCCTTTAACATTATTCCATCTGTAGTCTCTGACACAATGTGAGCCACCAAATATTTAAAAAAAAATTAACGGTTCTCAGTGGCCAATATGAGATGTTGTCACATCGGCGCACCAAATCCGTAAGGTGTTTTTGGCACCCTGACAGACAGATTAGCCTAGGAGGCTCGGTGGGCGTCACTCCACCGTATAGGTGGGGAAGTCGTGTAAAGTGCCTTTCCCAAGGGCACAACGTCGGGCCACGGTGAGTATCGAACCCGGGACCTCTCGGTTCCGAGTCCAACGCTCTAACCGTTGCACCACGGACGCCACACAATATTAAAAAAAAGTCAAAATTGCCTATCGTTAAATGTTTGTGCCGATTAACCTGACTTACTATTGAAATTAGGTTATACATACAGTGCACACGCAATATTACTTTTATATAATCTTTCTACGTTGTCGTTAATTACATATATTGCGCTGTTTAGGAAGGCAAACCACGTCAATATCAATAACTGTTCTTAAATAAAGAACGTACTAGGATATATAGCCTCATAAGTCTTGTACTTTGGCCTCTTAATATTCAATGTAGATGCATTACTAGACAGCCGATACACATACCATATATAGTAACTACTTACAAGCGGTGACCACCGTTATATAGTAACTAATAAGCTAAGAGGCTCTCTTCACCTCCTAGGATGTGACCGTTACTACAGCACATTCCTACAAAGCTTACTCTCCAAGCAGAGGTTGTGGTTTTGGGTAAATTTCGGCGTGTTTTAGTCTTGTTTTCATCAGGGTTTCTTTTTTGCACCAACAATTTCTTGGGTGAAAAAAAAATCCCATTGCAAAAAATAAACCCTAATAAAAAAAGCCTAAAAACGCGCCAAAAATAACCCAAAACCCTAACCTCTGTTTGAAGAGTAATCAGGCTAAATACCAACAAACATAAATTTCCCTACCTTTGACAAAGTCCTGACAGATGATGACCAGAGAGACCTCAGTCCCCTCGCCTAGCCGGTCTCTGCCTATCCAACTCTCAAGGAATTGATTTAGCGTTTGTGCGACCTCTTGCCAGTATCACTAACCCCAAGTGATGTGCCGCTAAGCTGTGACAAAGCTCTTATAAAACCAGGAAATTCCGAAGAGGAAACGGTAGAAAAAAATACGAAGAGGAAATAAGCAACAAAGGACTGTGTAACGGAATTTAGAAACTCCACGTGGCTCAAAAGCTTTCCGACTATCTAAAAGAAGGTGCATGGTGCACTGCGGTCTATACCATTCTTTCCGCACTATTTGAAATTATGTAAACAGAGCATGCTGAATAACCTATATGAATTGAATTGACTTTTCAACGGACCCTTTGACTAATCCTGAATACGAACATAAATATTTTTTCGCTCGATTTACACAGTTAATTTACTGGTGAAAAGTCATTACAAAGCGTGACATCATGTATATGAAAATTGTGTTGTTTTCAATGCATCAGAAACCATGCCTCTGTGTTGGGATTCTTTGTCACATTTCTGGTACATTGTTTAATTATGCACCTTGTTATTCCTCAACCGTTGTTAGGAGTGATGGTTTTGTTTAAAGAGTAAATACAAGTGGACTGGAGGGAGAGGGTCTGGGACCGGGAACCCCCGACATAATGATGATTATGAGGTCACAGCAAGTAATTTTTATGAATGATATCTGCAAGCGCATTAATTTTTGCTGTTTTTTTTAAACAAAACAAAAAAAATTAGTTGCCTTCTGACAGTGGTCAACATGCCGAAAATTAGCAAAGATGTCTGTTGGCATTGGCGTTTTTTTAGCCCTTTCCCATTAGATTTGGAGTCTGTGGACGATGAAATCCATAACATTTACTTGCTGTGGCCTGGTGATGAAATACAAGTATGTCTTTCTGTCAGTGCTCATGCACCGATAGGTGAAAAATGGCGTTTTAACGACCTTTACATAATGCTGAAAAAATTAATACATCCATGATCCAATCCAGAGCGGAAAACTTTTAAAATGCTGGTTATCTATAAGGGGATCTGATATCGACATTTACTGTAATTTCCTACCACACTTTTGGCATTGATTTAATTTTTAAAGCATTTCACATATAGGCCACATATGTATCATTCCCTACATTTTAAGCTTAAAAGCATAACAATTCGTCTATTTTATCCAGAGATATGAGTATCCAAAAGTTTTATTCCCAACGGCCTTCTGTGGGGAAAACCGTTGCTAGGGTCGTTGCTAAGAAGGGTTTTTTTTTAGCTCCGCCTACTCATGTTCAATAATTTCTTTGCAGAATTAATTAAGAAATAGACATTAATATCCATCAACATTAAAAGCAAGGGGTCTGATCCACCGAATCAAGGAAACTTGATTTTGGTATGAAGTTTTTTAGACGTTACACTGTTCTGAGCATGAGAGATATAGGGTTCCGGAAATAAATTATTTATTTTTGACGTCAGTCAGCATTAGACATTTCAATGCGGAGGGGCGTTCTAGACCATTCTGCGTCGTAGTGATCGTTGGAGCGAAACGGATATAGAATGGACTGGATTTCAGTGTAAGTTCCCGTCACTCGCTTTAACAACTCACTACGCCTCGTATAAACTTTGGGCCTTCACAAAGGAAATTAGGCGTTACTCGTAGTTACCTTTGCCAACAATGCTATGTTTTTATTAGCGTTCGTCTTAAAAAGTCTAAAATTGATTTCCTTGATATTTGATAGATGGGAAGGTATCGATGACACTTCTAAATGATTAGATTTTGGGGCCCCTGGTGGCTTGTTATGGTACTGCAGCGTAACTTCTGGTTTTGATATCTCATGATCTAGACATGCTAAGGGCACAAAATTTGACTGATACGTAGCTCTTGTGCTGGGGAAGAACTGGCGTTTTGGCCCCCTAGCAGCATTAGGTAACCCCGGAACTGACACGCGCCATGGAAGCAAACAATAAACAAAACAATGACGTAAGTGGGAAGTACCGTGTATTCTGACCAATGTGAGTCATACTCGGCCGCTAAAGTCCCAGTACAGAAACAACCTGTTAGAGGTAGAACTACGAACTGCAGATATTTGTGCGGGGGATTCTTCCCACTGCTGGAGGGGACCTCGAGCGCCGAAGGTTCGAGGTTTCTAGGGGGGTGCGGGGGCATGCTCCCCCGGAAAAATTTGAAAATTAAACCTTCTAAAATGGCATTTCATGTATTTTTGGAGGATTTCCAAGAAAAAATCATAAAGATACATCATAAAGATAAATTTTTATTCAATGACAAAGGGAGCATTTTTTTACGATTCCAGTCCATCTTTTCAATAAAAATATTGGACCTTTACATAAAATGTGGACCAGTTACTTCCGCATTCGTTGCTTTTTGCTGCGGTGTGATGCGTTGGACGAGAACACTCCCAAATCGTGCATACACAGGGCGTTATATAAAAGGTACTGTATGTGCAACCGAAAAATATGTGTCTCGCAGCACAAGGGAATACTGACATACTGAATACTGTCATAATTCTGACTCAGATAAAGAGTAGTCAATTAATCTGTGCTACTCTTTTGGTCTTCTTAATTACCCTTTTCATTATAAGTGTCCAGCACCGTGTATCAGCCTTACCCATACAGAATAAATATGTGCTGAGTATATCTTTTCTATTTTATAGCTGACAGAAACATCTACTGGTAAAACGATTTAGGACGATTTTTCATATTACTTCTCTTAACAAGCAGCACCAGTGATATTAAGACATTATGCATAGTAGCTTTGTGCGTGACCGACTGGCCTGTAGGTTTTATATCACTTCCTAATGTGTCCAATTATACATGTTAAAGTGTTTTTATGTCACATGTATTAAAACACGCAATTCAGCCCATGATTGCCATGTGTTTTAACACATGAACCATTCATTCATTAATTCATCCATCCATCCATTTATTCGTCCATCTATTCATTCATTCATTCATTTACTAATTCAATCATTCATTCTTTAATTCAACTCTACAGTGGTGAAACGATTTCTTTGTTTAACGTCTCAGACACTGAAACGCGTCAAGTTTTAAATATTTGGTCCAGATTGAAGGTCCAAGATCCCCCACCCAATCCTTATCGAACTAAGATATCTTGATCATAATTCAATTTACAATATTTGTAGCCCCCATTATTTTGGTGTCTGCCAGTCGATGGAAAAATTCAAATGTGTTTCAGTTAATTCTTTTTAGCACCATCGACATGACTTAAGTTGTAAAATGTAGAAACAAAAAAGGGTTGTTGAATAATGAGATGAACTTCACTTGTCTTCAGTTTAGTTGTTATAGTTGTTGGGTATGAGCAAGTATATATGTTATATATATATATATATATATATATATGCATAGTAGTGTATAAGAAGACACAATATCTAACAGTTCTATAAGGTAAGTAACGCACACGACCAAATATCTTGAATCTGTTCTTTATTTGGCACATTCTGGAGTATCTTGAGTAGCTACGTATCTTTGGCACTAGTTTTCAGGAAAAAGATAACAAAAGCTTTTAAAGCATCCATTCTTTTCCGTTGTCTTGTTAGGATGTCTGCATCCAGTTAGGCTGATGCCGTGTTGCCTGCAAGAAATCAGAACCAAACGTTAACTTCAGTGGCAGCCCATCTATGAACGATGAATAACGATGTAGTCTCTTTTAATTGAGGATAAAATTAAAAGAGCCCCGCAAATCGGAGGCATAGGTGAAGCATGTAATCCCCAAGCAGATCTTCGGGTGGCTGCATTTGGCCAAGCAGTATCAAATACAGACCAATTATACAGGCGACCAATTATACAGGCGACCAGAAAATGTACTTGGTGATCAGGAAAGAGCAAGTACTTTTATGAATGACATCAGAGCGTGCATTGATGTAGAAGTGGTCAACTTGCCATATATGAGCAGAAGCCATTATTTGTTTTAGTTACAAATGGATGTTGTAACAATTGGAACAATAATACTTAGGTAGGGTATCATTAGATAAACGATTGTTGGATACATCAGTATGAATGCATTAGGGTTTTATTTTTATGAGGAATGTACAGTAATTCAAATACTAGTTATTTTTAGCGTTCGGACAGTTCAGCTTTATGGCTACTCAAAAACTGTCAGTGATTGATCCCTGTGTTATGGTAGTAACTATAACATTAGGTGAGATACAGGTTGTGTGAGAAGAAAATCCCCGAATTCATCAGGGATCCAGTAAACTGTCGGCACAATCGTTTGCGTTAACGGCAGTATAAGATATTTTGGGTCATTTATGTAAAGTCATCTACAACGACAAGTGATACTGTTGAATACAGGTTGATATTATGTTTTGTCGACTACATCCTTCTTTAACAAGGTTAAAGCAACGATGGTACCAACATTTTGTAAAATGTAGGAGTCTTGTTTTTATGTCCGCCTTTTTATCCCTAGCACGTTAAATTTAGATTCTGCAGTGGATGTCATTTATGAAATGTACTTGACGTGGCCTTATAAAGCATGAGAAGTGTTCATACATTTCCATGCGCAGTTTTGTGTTTTGCTATTTACGTTATCCCTTGATACTGTAGTTAATTATTGTAAGAAACTGATTGGACTTCTCAACATTGTTGATGGGTCTTTCACTATTCCTTACCATCGCACTTGGTGACGAGATCAGACCAGATGACGTTCTCCTGGGAGTAACAGTACACCCCCAGGCGGCCTCCGCGGAGAGAGGCGTCCAGAACGTCACCGGAGTCCACTACAAGGACACTGCCGGAGTACAGACGGAACCTGCATGGACAGACATACGGGAATCTTACATAAAAACATGACCATAAAGAAAACACACAGACCTAAGGGCTAATTTCAAAGGTATGGAAGAAAACGAACGTGGACATACATGTAGGCAGATAGACGTTGCATACTACAAGTAATATATTTCAAGTAAATTGGGGTAATTTTTAAACATAAGTACAATGCAGTGAAAATGTTTAAGTGCTGTTTAAGATTTAAAAAAAAGAATTCGTTCTTTTCAACAGCGCTGAAATTATCACCCATGTACAAAATCTTTAGTTTATTGATGGTTAGCGCTATAAAAGAGACTAGTATTGTCTACTCCTTTATCCCCAGCACAATACAAGTAGGATTGTGTACTACGAGATGGGACGCGGTCATAGGCCTTTGTGCAATCTTCAAGCCATAGAATTTCCAATCTCCGAAAATGATCTTTTATATTCTTTTCCGTACCAAAGCATCTGAATTTTGCTGACACGTGCAGTAACATCCTAAGAGTTAGCTTGATCGTACGACGATCTTACGACGTTGTAACCCGGTCCTTACCTGATGAGCCCGATGTCCACCCGGTGCTTCAGCTCCCAGCGGTAGGCGGTGTTGTAGCTCCAGCCTACTTTGCTGGGATCCTCCCACAGCAACTTGGTCTGTGAATAACATAAAGATGTTACACCTTAATGCGACACATTTTAATTAATATAAACTTTTCTTTATATTGATACTGTAATGTACATAATTTCGTTTTAAATATGTGGGGTAATTACTAAATGGGTCACTGTATTTATAAAGGTTATTTGAAACAACAATGCCCGGGGCTGCACTTGTATAAGTCGGTTTAGTGAAATACATGATCCACCCAAACAACGCTGCAGAGTGTTTCTACTCAATGTAAAGGCTTGTTAAACCCACTTAAAACAGTTTTATATCTTATGTAATAGTCTTACTGTTAAATTATATTTTACCATACATAGTTAATTGTTTACGGCTAGTAGATTATGACTAGTAGACAGAAAAACCTCACCTGTCCGGGGACCTCCACACCCTTCCAAAGAGCCAGTGAGAGGTCGTCACCAGGCCCGGTAGTAGAGTTCACCAACTAGTAACAAACCAACAGTTTATTTCAAGAAATTCGGTTTATATCAGTTGGAATATCAAGTATGTATTCATCGTAATATTGAGTATGTACACACTTTGCCTGTAGATTTTATCAAGTAATACAAACGTAAGCCTTAATGTCATCTGCATAACGTGACGTCAAAGAAGTGGTAGATTTCGTATTTTTTGACAAAGACTGGAGTTGTATAGTCAAAGATTTCGGTAAGCTAATTTTTTGTGTTAAAAGTTTCAGGTTGAACTTGCTTTATGATAACTTCTACCACCACCGAGGAGTCTTTGTTAAAAGAAAGGTAAAAATCAATGCTGTTTGCAGTTGGAAAAATATTTTTAAAACACTTGCGTGCATCTTTCCATTGCAATTAACATATTTTAGATCTTTATGACACCTCGTTGCGGGGCCCATATATATATATGGGTTGCACATACAGTACCATCTATATAGCACCCTGTATATGTACGATTTGGGGGTGTTTCTCGTGTAACGCATCACACCGCAGCGAAACGCAACGAATGCGGAAGTAACTACGCCACCGCGGGGCAAAAAAAGTCAAGGGACTGTGACCTGATTAAGACATGAAATTATTTGAAAATATTGTGTAAAAATTGCCAGCAGGACAAGGGTTAAATAGCTAATATAGCTGATAGGGTACATGAACATGTTTCTACATGTATATGCAGAGCCAAGCATTTTTCAACAGAAGAGAATGCTACTAGTGTTTAGGAATTTGAAAACGAATCCCCACCTTCAGCTGTACCCCCGCCTGTCCACCGCTGCTGTCCCCTGCCTGTTTCCAGGACATCAGGTAGAACCGAGAGTTGCTCTGATAGCTGAAGACGAAACCCACAAAGTCGTCATCAACCTGCGTGTTCACAAAGAAAGTCCCACGGTAGTCCAAGTTGCCGAAGTAGTTCGGACCTGTGCGAGAAAAATCGCCTTTTAATATCATTGTCCAATCATGTGTGCCGTTAACACCAAACATTGCTGATTTTACACTTTTTACGTATCCTTGGACGACGAGGGGAGGTGTAATGTGTCTTTAGAAGGGCCCCATGTAACTCTAAACCAAGTGTTGTAAGACCACAAAATTTGTAGACGATTTTTTTTTATTTTTAAAAATAAGATTTAATCAATCTAGTTAATATAAACAAAACATTAAATTATCAAGATCTGATCATGGGGAATACATTTGCATCTAGTTTATAAGATACGTACCTAGGACAAGGCCTGGGTCGCTGTTTACTTTCTGAACGATTTCAGCTCCCTGTAAAATATATACAATTAATTTAAAGCTTGCAATGGGTTATTGGGAATAATCGGCTTACAGTGCTGTATGGATAATGAGGGTTGAGATTATTAATTTGTGTCAACATATGTCATACAACAAATATCACATATTACATAAAAGATCGCTAATGCAATATGCTTGGTATCTATTTCTTATTCTTGACATGTAGTTATTTTAGCACATATGGATTTTAATGTAAGAAGTTATTAATGTGTCAAATCTTGGCTCTCACAAGATAAAGAGTAATTAGCAGCACTTGGGACGATAGTCTATTGAGGTCACATGTGTAGCGTCTAAAGGCAGCAGCTACATGACCCTTGTGATGTCATTCGGGACGTGGGCGCCATACCTAATACCCCCCCCCCCCCCCCTTATGCTGTATGCATTAAAAAGTGACAGTCCGGCGCTTGGGCAAAAATGTTATTGCCACAAAAGAAACAGTGTTCTGTGCTTTATCGAGGAGTCGTGTTGCGTAGCGGCAGAGTGCTCGACTCGGAACCTACAGGTCCCGGGTTCGAGTCCTGGCATGCCACCGATCTTGTGCCCTTGGGAAAGGCACTTAACACGACTTCCCTCACTTCGCTCAGGTGAAAATGAGTATTGTATTGTCCCCTGTGTTGGTGGCGGCATTAATATAAGCTGAAACAAACTTGAGTGTGTCGTCACCACGTCTTGTGATTACATGGTAAAAACAGTGTTCTACCAAACAAGTGCTTCTGCAAAAGCTGACCATTTTCGCCGCTTACAGGCTTACAGTTTTTACGAACTGGTGGATGGTTGAGGAGTATATGGTGGTGGAACGTACCGTAGTGCAATGCATTCTAGCATTTTCCCCATCCTAGCATTTCAATTTACCTAAGTTATATAAATGGTTCTAGTTCTCATCAACATTGTATATAATGAGAGAACATGCACTTCTATATTTCAACTCTTTAAGTTTAAAACATTACAAAAATCAAGTATATAACAGTTTATAACCTGTTTTCTCTCTTTTAAGAGTCTTTTTAACAGAATAAAAAAATGAGACACAAAAGTACATTTTAACTTAAATTATAAGTAACGTTAATATATATATATAATTTTATTCAAAATCTCTTCTATGGCTTTGTCCCCAACATCTAAGTTTACAAACCTCGTGACTTTCAACCAGGGCTTTAGCCAGCGCCCGTTTTACCGTCAATTGACGGTATTTTTTCCCGTCGGACGGTAAAAATTTAAGTCCTTACCGTCAACATTGACGGTCAATAATCGTGGGTGAAGACATTAAACTTAGCAAAAAATGTAGCGAATTTGAATGAGCCACGGCGCGGGGTCTTTCCAAAGCGCGTCGCGTCTTTTCAAAACGCCGCGGGCCCACACATTTCGTATTTAAATACGGCGGGAAACCTGACTTCAAGGAACGTGCCGACGTCTGTTAACTCGGTTCTTTTCTTCAATGTTGCTGTCTGTTTAAACAACATGTGCTAACGGCCACATAAGAACAATGGCTCGACTCAGACTCACGCTGGTAACTGTACATGACAATAAGATAAATGTGACATGTGAAAACAACATGTGACAACGAACAAAGAAATATCAAACGTTTTGAAAATATACTGTACTTGAATTTTCATACCATCGCAAGAAAACGGAGATCGATCTACGCAAAGTGGCTTTATCATTTATATAAACTTCGTTAAACCACCTTCGAAGACTTGAGCGGCAGCATAAAGATAAATTTTCTGGAGCCGATCGCTGAAGCAAGTTTTTGCCGGCGTACGTAACTCCCTCCGCGGCAAAATCCCATATGCCGTAGCGAAATCGCGTCTCAGCACTTCCCCAAATCAACTCCATGGCCGCTAAAGTCTGCAAATGAGGTTAAACTTCCTCATTTCGGTTGAGAAGCGAAGCTACTAGTATAAAATCATGTGCATGGCGGCCATTTTGTTTGCTACCCGAAGTCTTCCGAATGATCTAAATATGATTTGATTTGATTTATTAGGATTGCAAGCAAGTACAATACTCGTGGGCCACAGGCAGCGGGGGCTGGTGTTGTGGCCCACACACAAAACAATCACAAGCACACAAACAAGACACACATTTAAACCTAGTATAAGTATATAAAGATAAGTATAAGGGTACTAAAACAGCATAGATTAGAATACTAGTATATCAGTCCATTTAGCACTAGATACAGTTCATGCGTTTTCTAGCCGCCAGAATGTTCTCGTGTCTGGGGCCACGTCTCCGGGTCAACTGGTGCTTCTGCTGTGTGAGCAGGTGGGCCCGACACATGTTCTTAAATATAGTGATGCTGCGGGCCTCTCTAACAGACTGAGGCAGCTGATTCCACAGCCGTGACGCATAAGGAAGAAAGCTGGCCTTGTAAGTCTGTGTACGGCACCGAGGTAAGTGGAGGTGCGTTGCGTTCCGCAGCTGAACACGTGCGACCCTTTGGTCTCCTCGTGTGGTGGGAGTTAGTGGCTGGAGGTGAGGGGGGACTAGTCCGTTCACCAGTTTGTACATCAGAACCATGGAATGGAACTGCCTCCTGATGGACAGACTGTCCCATTCTAACTCCTGCATGACGACACTTGATGGTGTACGTCTCAAGGCTCCGGTGATGAGGCAGCCGGCCTGGTAATGCACTCTCTCCAACATCTTGCTGGATGAGCAGGACAAGTCCCCGAGCAGTACGGCGGCGTACTCCAGTTTTGGTCTGACCATTGTGTTGTACGCCATTTCAAGTGCCTCCCGGGATAGCTTGCCCTGGAGTTGCCATAGGAAACCCAGGGTTCGCCTGGCCTTACTGGTTGTAATCTGAACATGTTCGGTCCAGCGTAAGGTTTCGTGGATGGTTGTTCCCAGGTGGGTGTAGAACGGCACTTGTTCAACTTCCTGCCCTGCGATGTATATGGGAGGAAGCTGTACCTTGCTTCTAGGGGACTTGATGCAAAGTACTTTGCATTTATCTGGGTGAAGTTGGAGACCCCAGTCGAGGAACCAGGTAGATACCAGCTCGAGGTCGATGTTAGTTGTTCTGGCCACTACCTGGGCGGTTGGTCCAGACTATAAGGAAATCGTCGGAAATCTGAGCCACATCCCTCGCTGTCGGCATGCGCTGGGGGCTGGCTCGGTGGAAATCGGAGGCTGTGGCGTCAGGACTAGGTTTATTTGCATGGCTCGGGAAGCCGCCGCGGCTTGAATCGCAGCGGGATTTGGGCGCCGGGCGGGTCAAACAAAGGGAATATGAAGTTGTGAGGACCATAGTTTTTTTTTTTTTTCTTTCTTCAAATTGCAGATTGTGTAATTTTTATCCTGCAATCTTGAAAATCTATCTGCAAATTGCAGACTGAAGTATTTAGAACACTGAATACATGAAGTGTGCGGGGGGGCATGATGTCAATCACCGGATCATGATTTTTTTTCGCGTTGACCCTGATTCAACCCTAAAATAATACTCGAACAGAACTTCAAAAGTCATCTTTTACTAATCATATATAATTGTTTACATTATATCATCTGATCAACCTGATCCATTAAAAATTGTCAATGGAAAATACCTTGCCAAACAATGCAATACCTATTTAAGTTAATGAAACACTCACTCATTAATTAATTAATTTCCTAAAATACAAAAGACGCATGTTGGTGAAAGTTAGGCACCCAGGTAATATCAATAGTTCCACGGACAGCTATGTAGGCCGGAGCTTCTATTGCGTGCGATCTACGTTTGGTCAGAAAATACCCCCCCCCACCCAACACACACACACACACACACACACACAATCCGGGAACGCCTGAAAAGGAGGCTTTTAATAAGCTTTGCCTGCAGCGCCTTGATTGGTCGGGCGTGTGACCCTCTGGACTGCCGGCTAATGGAAATCTGAACATCTAGACTAATCCACACTGCTAATGCTCATTGACATAATTTATGCAGTTTATTAAAATCCTTGATTACTGTGATTATAGACATGTCTTTATCAACATTTTTGGCAAATAATAAAATCAAGTTATTGTTCAAGACAAATTAAGTTTGTTTTGTCAGCAGCTTTGTTATGCAACATTAATAGAACTATGATTTTGAAATTAGCAACCATAATGGAAAGTATACAAACGTCCAAGGCATAAATGGTAAAAAGTGCACTCGCAACAACGACATCTAGCGACATGCGGCAACTCAGCATGTCTGCATGGCCGTCGCAACAACGACATCTAGCGACATGCGGTGACTTAGCATGTCTGCATGGCCGTTGAAGGGTGGAACCGTCGAACCGTCGAACCATCCATGCATCCAACGTGCCAACTCGTCTGAGTTACCATTTTCGCGCATGCGAAAATGGTAAAAAATCGTCCGATTTAAACCCTTGGCATGCTTTTCCGATTATGTTATACCTCATTAAGGAACTCCCAAACCGGATCGGGTGGTTGGCTACTAGGACTGGCCAGGTTGACGGTTTGGTAGTTCCTGAAGTCCGTACGGGCGATGACCCCACTCTCAGGACACACGTCATCAGCGTCAGGCACGCCGTCCATGTCAAAATCACCGGTACAGATATCGCCTACTCCATCTCCTAAAATAACACATGGTAGCATTGTTTTTTTTTTAACAACAGTGTTGACTTGGTGAATAATTGCATTAGGCTGGCATGAGATCAGTCACTGTTACTCAAATGATTTTGAGACGGCAACCCAAACCTGGGATGTAAAAACCTACTGATGGTTGCATAAATAACCTTCTAGGACAGCGGTAGTAAGAGTTGGTCATTGAATTAACCATGGGTACGGATTCCGAAGTATCGATTTTTTAGTGTGTCTGACTTGTGAGTGTGTGTGTTTTATGCATATTTATATAGGGGCGGCTGATTTGAGGGTGTGAGGTGGTTTTCATTGTTGATTGTTGGGGAGATAAAAACTGAACTTACGCACGGGATTGGACGATAACGTAAGCAATTTAGAAAGTGATACCAGCCAAACAATACATAACCTCGCCAAGGTTCCCATATGGTGACAAACCCTTTGGACGATCTGCAATCTTACATTTTGTATTAAATCATAGAAGCATGAATGTTAGTAGAAGTCATCTTACCGTCAAAGTCTTCAATGTCCGGGCTTGGAACAAGTCGACAGTTGTCATCGCCATCCAATATGGTGTCACCATCGTCATCATCGTCACAGAGATCCCCTGCAACGGAAAGAAAAGTTGAGAGCATACCGATTTTATACTGAAGTATACAAACAGCAGTTCAATTACCAATGGTCAAAATTTTGGCTTATAAGTTTATTGAATACAGTTAATTTAAGTTAAGGACTTTTTCTGTTTTATTTAGAGTATGCATATATTTCAACCATATATTTATGTTTATGCTCAGCCTCTAAAACAATTATTTTCGACGCCTCTAAAAATGAACATCTGTGTTGAGTAAATGTTTACTTTAATTCAAAGGCTGTTAAAGATTTTTTTAAATGTCTTCATAGATGTATTCAATGTTTATTGTACCTTTTCCGTCCTTATCCGTATCCAGTTGTTGACTGTTGGGGATGTCAGGACAGTTGTCAGAAGAGTTTGGGATCCCGTCTGCATCGCTTTTGAAAGATAATAACATTTATAATCAACGTAAGAAGTACTTAGTTACCCCTGCTATTATGTTGAAGGAATAACATGATTCAATGTTTTACACTAAAGATAAATTTGTATAATAGTATTGATACTTGTCAGCGTTGTCAGTGCAGGCATCGCCGATAGAATTCTGGTCCAGGTCAAACTGGAAAAGAAGGAAGCAAAAGTCAAAATTACATCACCTAGTATAAGAAAACATGTAACATCTATCTCCAGGCGTTTGTCGTTGATACTCATCGATGTTAAACAGCAAGTCTTAATTTTTACGAGGTCATACTTGGGCCAAAATGTCCCAACCTTTTTTCGAACCGAAACATGTTACATAGTTCAGACAAATATAAAACGATTTCTTGCCCGCTTGAGAAAAAAATTGACACATTTTGACTGTAATTAAATCAAAAACGATTGAGATGTACACAATGCGGGTTTAATTCCATTTAGACAAGAGAGCCCCCGTTAAACAATTACTCTTAAGGCTTCACGGAGACAGCGCGCGTAACCCCGGGTAACCTGACGCCCCTTAGGCTAGCAATCGACCACTGCACTGTAAACGTTTCCCACATTATTGGAATGCAATCAAACACGGGCCAAACAACAGAATTATTTAATTTACTGACTGACTTACCTGATCCACGTTTGCGACCAGTGGACAGTTGTCACAGACATCTCCGATCCCATCTCCGTCAGAATCTTCCTGTTGAGCATTAGCTACGAACGGACAGTTGTCTTTGCCATCAAGAAGCCCTGGAGAAAATTTAGACTCATTTAGTTACGTAACGTATAATTTTACTGCAACGTCAAAGCATGTTGCAATCAAGTTTTGTAAATGTGTTTATAATAGCACTATGTAACAGACATTATTTTTCAGTTCCATTATCTAACGAAGTATCGCAATGAATAACGTATTTGGTCAAAATGATACAAATACCACAGGAATCAAACGTACCGTCACTGTCGGCATCACTGTCACACACATCCCCCACACCGTCCCCGTCAGTGTCCCGTTGGTCAGTGTTGATGTCCGTGGGACAGTTGTCACACACGTCACCCACTCCATCACCGTCACTGTCCGTCTGGTCATCGTTCACCAGCAGTGGGCAGTTGTCCTGTAGAGGAACAGAATAAAGTTCAGGCTATTACGCAGGCTAGCTTATAAACATGATATGTAAAATAGTTTTATTAGGAATAAGCTCAAAACCTATAGTAGTTACACGTAGTTTAATGCACCTTTGCAAGAACGTCAAAGTCATGGCATTGACTCTAGGTTTGAATTGCTGGTATGCTTATTCATGTGGCATTAACATGTATTTCTTTCAGGTTGCGACAAAAAGTTTGAGTAAGATGTAGCTGGATGCATATGTCTAAATGTGCACGTGTCTTGTAATTTATTTTAGGGTAAAAAACATTTGTAGCAGTGTCGTTGTAACGACATCGATAAAAATGGCAATGTGTAATCTGTTTTAATACATAAATAATGTGTTTTGTTTTTCCTTTTTAAATAGATAAAATAAAAATGGCAATTATAGTTACAAGGTTGTTAAGGAATCCATCGTTGTCAATATCGTCATCACAGGCGTCTCCCATCTCGTCCCCATCTGTGTTCTCTTGTCCGCTGTTAGGGATACCCGGGCAGTTGTCCTAGAAAATATTCAGTTCCAAAATAAGAAAGGAACCCCACAAAATACTAGTATCTAAAACCAGTAACCAGTTTTATGGAATAAAATATGTTATCCACCTACGTCCACATCGTACGAAACTCGGTATCAAAAAGTAACACAGTCCTCATACATTTTTGTCTGAAATAATTCTTTTAATCTTTTAATCATCTACAAAGTAATGCTTCTATTCCATCTGGGTTATATCAAAGATGTTCCTATAGGCTACCAATAAAGTCAGCAATCACTTTTTGCAGTTTCTATATGTAATGTATATGCCATCGTAGATACTTTAACCTGGTAGAATCGGCGAATTTACCGGTAAAGATACCAGTTGTAGTTTCTGTCAACAGACGGGTAGATTCTACGATATTCCCTTGAAAGACAGTCAGAACTTTTCAACTTAGATTCATGTTACTTTAAAGCAATCGATTTTTGGAAATATACAATTTTTTACCCCGTTGCACCTGGTGTCGTTACAAGGCAGGGACACATCTGGATAACCATCCTGGTCACCGTCAAGTCCACAGGTAAGTCCGTCCTCGGACCCGGCCCAGCCAACTTCACACTGCAACAAATGTTTTAACGCGAATCTATATAATGTATTGCACACAATTACCATCGTGGTTTCTTGGAAAAGACATACCTCTAGGCATTTTACGATCATAAGAACTAGGTGCTGTCCTCAGCAACTGTTGCAGACTCTTAGGTTGATGTATACACAAAAAACAATGATAGATAATTTACATAAATGGTTCGTATTATATTTCCTGTATGTAGTCAGCCAGTCAAAATGAGACCATGACACTATACTAAAGTGTCTGCACACACATTAAATTCCCTTTGTTTTGTGTTAAGAAAAAAAAAAGGTACACCTCAGCGAGCGCCTTTACCTTTTTCTACTGAATCCAAACTTGCTTTCTAAAGGAACGTTATTACATGCCAGCCTTACCTTGCATGTCAGTTGACCCCACACGTGGACGCAACTGGAGCAGAGATCGTCTTTGCCGAGGCAAACTAGTTAATTTTGAGAAACATATGTTAGATACATAATAAGCTTTAAAGGTCGGAAAAACGTGTATGCAATGAATAATATAACAAGCATGCTACACATTTGAAAGTATTTGAAATACTATAAACTTATACGTTCACTTAAACAATATGTTAAGAAATGGTAGACACCGCCGCAGTACATTTGCAATTATTTCTTTTTCCTCAAATGTAGCCTTAAAAATTCTCCCTACCTGACATACACTGAGCCTCCTTCTTTGCTCCAAGAAACACGGACCAGGTATTGTGAGGACATTGTTTACAGTCCGTCTGTACCGGCTGGTCCTGGTACTCACCAACAGGGCAGTACTCACAGGTGTCCGCAGTCAGGTCATGGAACGTGCCGGGGGGACAGTCAACTGAAATACGGGTGTTCATAAGTTTATGTGTACACTTTATAGCTTTAAAGTTTCTTTATATATATATATATATAAAATATGTTAAGGCACTTTCTAACACAAAAAATATGTTGTATTCAAATATGTTTGACATTTCTTCCAATAAAGTAAAACAATTGATTCATAAAAATGAAATTTAGCAACAAAAATAGAAAAAAAAAGTTAAAAGTTGAACTCACGACAATACGCCTCGAAGCTGTCTTGAAAACTCAGTTGTCCCTGGGTGCAGTTGAGGTCGAACTCAGCAAGCCCGATGTCAATTGTGTCGACAGTGGCTTGTTGTCCGTTGATCGTCAAGTCAAACTGCTGGTTTGCAACCTTGTCTTCGATATCAAAGTAGATATCGTCCAGGGCATATACGAGGTTAGTTTGCTCAAGCTGGGTGACATGTTCTGGTGCCAGTGAGCTGCTGGCAACTACCTTGAACCTTACCGTGAATCCGTTTGCTGATTTCTCAGAGTTAGTGGTGAAGATGCGGCTTTTCTTTGTTGAAGCCTGTCTGGCCGTCCCTCCACATTCCACTTCAACGTTCTGAAGATCGATTGTGATCGATCCACTTGGTTGGGAGGATGACAGTTGACTGAAGAGCTGTTGGAAGTTGGAGATGATTTCACCCATACTGGTCAGACAGTCAGTGCCGGAAAAGTAGTGGACTGATCCCAGCATGTGAGGACGCTGTGGCCGGTATCTACCTGTGTTTATAAGAATACAATAATATTATTAATCCGTAAAGGAGGTCAGTACCTCCTGACAGAGTGTTGTGAACAGACGTTTTTTCGTGTTCGCAGTCAAAACACTGGGTTCTCTTTGTGTAATCAGCATGCAGTTTTATACGACGTCTGCGGGCATGCCCGTAATTATGCACAAATGCGTATTTTTGCCGTTGCTGCTTTTGCGGTCAATGTAATATTTCAAATGCCCCCCTACAATTTTGAGGCAAATTGAAATGGTCCAGAAAACCATTTGTTTGGAATAGCGGGGGAGGGCGGCGTTAAAACTTCAAGCAGATGTGGAGAGGGGTCGATAAGTGGTACCAGATGTTTTGTCCCCGTGCCTAAGATATACTTAAGGTTTCTGGAAGATGTTCGCCGCCAAAACGCATTGTTCTGTACGTAGCATTTCTGTGTAATTGGGCATGTGGTGTACCATTATGTCCGTGATGATGCACGCCCTTTTATTTTCACTGTAGCAGTTTTGATATTGAAGTAAACTATATTTTAGAAACAAACTTTTACGAATCCTGTGGAATAGGCCGTAGACCGCTCGAGGCCCGACTTTCGTACTGGCCCTGTGCCCCAGCGGGGTGGGGTACCTGCAACTGGGGCGTGTTTAACAATCGCTACTTTGACAGGTCGGTGTTCCCCCGGTGTGAACATCTGGAATACGTATAATGTGTTAGGTTTACTGTATTCCCTACAAGTACAACGTTAGCATGCACATTTGTGCATATTGTATTGTAATTCAGCAGGATTTAAACCGATATAAGATCGCAAACTTTGTTTTAATCGGGAACTAAGTTTGTATACTGTACGATCTAGTAACAATGCCCAGATTACTATAAGAGGGTGGTCTGAACGCATATAGAGTTGAGCAGTATCTGATTCTTAAGTTTTGTGGCTTTAGCGAGGAGCAAGGGGGTACTATATGAAAGGAGACTTTGAGTATGGTTATGCCTGGAATCTTCTATGGGTTGTGAGGAGAGGGAATAGAGAAGCCCTGTCATGGGAAGGGTAAATTATCACGAACAGATGGTCCGATGGGCCCCCACAAGAAAACAAACATAGCCAAACTGCGTCGCCGACCCGAGAAATAACCAGTAAATAACTACCACCTAAAAATGAAGGTTTTTCCATTGTAAACTAGGCTATATGTTTTATTTAGATTCTATCCAGGTTGAATCGCATTGACAGGATAGACGGGGAGGGTTAGGTAGGTCACCCGAGGCTGACCTCAGCCATGCCAGGCGTACCTCTGGGGACGTCCCTGGAGGACCTGGACTAATTTGTAACACCATCCGGGCTGGTATAGAAAGTCGGGCTGTTTTCTGGGCTAAAACTTTGAAAGTTGTCCGGTAGCCGAGGTTCTCAAAGCAGATATTAGGTGGCTGCTGTGCATAATGGTTGCGAGTATCTTTTCGGATTGTGGTTTGCACCTACTGCGATACCTTGTCAAATGAATAATATGTAGTAAATGAAAGATACTGTTAAGAAAGCTGACTTCGTTCATCTATTTTGATTGTCGTGTTGTTGATTTTATGTACCCTGTGTTTACACTATTCAGTCTGCAACTGTTTCCCCAGGGGGGGGGGCAAAAATCTGGGCAGGCGGCCACCAGGAGCGCGATTTTTAGTCAGGCTAGATTATTAGACCAGGGATTTAGCCAATTTTACGATACGTTGTTACCAGTTGTTAAGTGATCACACACTGTTTACTTACACTATTACTGTTCTCAATCTGCAAAGTATAAAACTTCACGGAAACTTGTTGCCTATGGACATTTGTTAATGTTTCATTTCAACTGCTCTTTTTTACATATTCTGAAATAGAACCTGCTGTAAACGGCGAATAAAAGAAATAAAATTAAAAATCTCTGTTTTTTTACGTCCATTACAGGCTTGACCATATTTAGTTAAATCATACCTGTGCAGTCTGGCCAAGGGCTACTCTGATTCGTTAGAGGATCAGAGTCCGCGAACCAATTTCCATCAGCCTGGCACGTGTAGACCTGGGCAGGTTGTATGGCGAACTCCTTGTTGTCCCGACAGTAGACAGTACAGAGCATGGCTCCTGTCGTTTCATCTGTCACTGAACAGGCTTTGCCACCGTTCAGGGGAGGGTCGTAATCCTCACTACAGGGAGCTTTAAAAAAGATAATTAACATTTAAATTAGCTGTGTCGAAGTTATTATTTAGTAAAAACCAGATATGATTCAAGTAAGCCTGTTAAAACATTATTATGTGTCATGATTGATTGACAAAATTTGTAATGTCAAAGCACCGCTACCACGCTTGTATTTTACCTGTTAGCATTATTTCTGATGTCTGCTGATAATTCGCTGCCGATTAGCCAAAACTGACATCAACGTCAGCATTTTTAAATTTAAAAAAAAAACAGACTGTAGAGGATTACTACTGTAGCACTGAACCAGGAAAATTAATGAACTAAATGTGCCTATACTGTGATTGCGTTGTACATGTGAATGTTTGAAACATTATTTGTATATTGTTGTGTTCAACTTGTAATTTTCATGAATGTTTTAATGTCCAGGGATACCTGAAAAACAGATCAATGGATCAGAATTATGCCCTGGTAAAATAGATAAACTTGAAACTTGAATTCTACGCCCACCAGTTTGGCATTCCTCTCCCTTAAATCCAGGTGGGCAGACGCAGGAGAAGGTGTTATTACCATCCACACACGTGCCACCGTTATCACAGGCTCCTGATTCACATTCATCTACATCTGGAAGTAAAAATAGATATAATTGCTTTAGTATATATAACATCCGTGTCCATAATATCACCAGGGTTCTTAATATCGTCACCTTGAGAAACAGTGTGCTTTAAGATATTTTACTGCAACATACTTTTGGTATACACACCTGCACACTTCAAATGTACATACCTAGGATATGTTGCAGTAAAAATATCTTCAAGCACACTTTTTTTTCTCAAGGTGGCGATATTATGGGCCCTGGGGATATTATGGACACAGATGTTATATAGTTTATATATTGGGTTGGCAGTAAGTTTTAAAAAAGTAAAGTGGGGCATAAAACCTAAGCGGGTTATTTAATTAGCAGAAGCATGCCGCTAGCACATATGCAGGAAAATGCGATCACTAGTTATTTCTATTTTTAACATAAACATATCTTCCTCGCAGCTGGAATTTTGACTTGATAATAAGTGTGTCTCAAAAGATGTTTTGTAATTGTGGTGTCCATTAAGCAGTTTAAGAAAACATATAAGTCATGTAGACTGGAGCTGCTTATGTTAAAACTGCTTATAGCGCACCGGTGCACCTACTTTTCTATGGATTTCGCCCTTAACTTACCATGATGACATGTATGTTATCCAACTATTTTAAGTGTAACCGAACAAAATTGGGTGCAATATGAATTATTAATCTACCTTTATGACAAACCGATTTAAATACTGCTGTACAAAACGCACCATGAACTCTTAAAACTTGCAAAAGTTACGAAATTATAAGAGTCTAACATGTCTTCACCTTTTCTTTCATGGTGATACTCACCTTTGCAGGACCGTGGCCCAGACGGTTCGTATCCGTCCCAACAGGTACAGCGGTAGCTCCCAACAGTATTCACACAGTCCTGTTCGCAGTTATCATTGTCAGTGGAACATTCGTTGACGTCTAGGTTAGAATTAAATGTAGATTAGATTAATCAAATTCGTAGTAATCAAGGCCCAAGGGCATTATTTGAGGTTTAAAAAAAACTAATAATCCATGGCATTTATTTCAGATCTATAAATAGATAATTTTATGGCCACGCCAAAGTTTTTATGACTTTTTTACCTCACGATCATACATCATGATACGCATGTATGTTATTCATCCATCTGATAATTTGATATCCATCTGCTGATCATTTAACAGCCACAAGTTTAGCATCTCTTTCCTGTAAACTCGGGTGGACTAACGCAGTAGGTGTTATTACCATCCACACACGTGCAACGTGCCGCCGTTATCACAGGGTCCTGATTCACATGTACATTCATCTACATCTGGAAGTAAAAAGACCATTGCGTTTTCCCTTATATACATTATATAGTGGTTTTACAGTAAGGTCTAAAGTTAAATTGCAAATTTATCCTATTGAAAAATGTAGTTTTCTACGGAGCGGATTTCTGAGAAATCTTCTTAAAACAAAAACCAGATGTGCCAGACTCGCTGTCAAACGTAGTGCGATCTGATTGGTCCAGGCGACGTGGGACGCTTGGGCCAAGATAGCGTCCCCTCTTATCTTACCCTTAGCCCACTTCAGCCGCGAAACCCTCGCCACACGGCTGTTTACAAATTTTACTCTTTTCAAGCGATTTCCAGCGATTTCTTTCTCAAGCGATTCCACTTGGAATTTGGGTCGTATCGAGCGGACGGAGAAACTTCTTGTTGAACTGAGCGTTAGTCAGGACTGCAAAACTTCGGACGGAGAAACTTCTTGTTGAACTGAGTGTTAGTCAGAACTGCAAAACTTCGGACGGAGAAACTTCTTGTTGAACTGAGCGTTAGTCAGGACTGCAAAACTTCGGACGGAGAAACTTCTTGTTGAACTGAGCGTTAGTCAGAACTGCAAAACTTCGGACGGAGAAACTTCTTGTTGAACTGAGCGTTAGTCAGAACTGCAAAACTTCGGACGGAGAAACTTCTTGTTGAACTGAGCGTTAGTCAGGACTGCAAAACTTCGGACGGAGAAACTTCTTGTTGAACTGAGCGTTAGTCAGGACTGCAAAACTTCGGACGGAGAAACTACTCGAAAACCTTAAATTACAATGAAAATAGACTGACGAGGTTTATATTATCCCTTTATGTAAAAGATCGAAGTATAAAAGAAATTTCAAAGAAAACAGCTGGAATGTACCTGATCTAATGCTATTGATTTTTGTCGATGACGTCATCAAAGTAGCATAAATTGTGCATACTTATTCAAAATATTTACGTAAAATTATATAATATGATATCAATATTAGAAACCATTAAAAACCGTTTGTCAACACACAAGCCTGAAAATTTTTATTGTTAAAGCCAAAATTACAGACTTTTGAAAAAAATGCGCCATTGAATCTGTACAGAAGAGGGCTTGTAGAGTGATTCTAGGCAGAACATATGTTAGCTATGACAGCGCACTAAAACAGCTATCTCTCACCCCCCCGTCCTCAAGAAGACGCAATCTGTGTATGAAGTTTGCTGTTTCTATTTCTAAATCCCCTGTCTTCTCATGCTGGCTGCCTCCGAAACGGGGAAACGTACACGGCAGAGAACTGAGAACGAAGGATAACTTCACCCAGTTCAACTGTAGAACATCCAGATTTACGAATTACTACCTTGCCTTTTACTGTAAAATTATTGAATGGAATTTAACCATTAGTACCTCACCTCTTAGCCTAGTATAGTAAAGTAGAATGGATTTCAATCATTAGGTCTCTTTTATTGTAAAGTTATGTTATGATTGTTAACCAGTACGCACCTTGTCTTTTAGCCTATGTTTGTATAATTGATTTTGATTTTGAATTAGTAATAGTACCTTGTCTGTTAGGGAATAGAATTGTGATGGATTTTAAGTATTACATAAGATTTGTATCATGCCCTAATCCAGCCAGATAAGGCTGCAACGGTATGTCTGACGATGTGTTGCAAATAAACCAGTCATCATCATCATCATCATCAGAAACCCGTTGCCACCCGTGACAACACAAAAAATCATAAATTTATCTCTCACTGCAATTAAATTGATGAAAACATTATTTTAAGTCACCAAAGTGATCGTAGCCCAAGCATGTCGGACGCTTTTCGACATCAAACCTCGCGCAGGCACACCCCCTCTCCTCCCAGTCTAGATACAGAAAAAGAGATTGGGTGCATTGCGTTTGAGAATAGATGTGATTACTACGTGTATTAACATAAACTGTTTTAGAATCTAATCTAAATGGATTTAAATGCATTAAATAGATTGAAATAATGCTCTGAAATACTCACCACAAACTCTTTGAACCTTACGAAATTACAAGGACCTAACATGTCTTCACCTTTTCTTTCATGGTGATACTCACCTTTGCAGGACCGTGGCCCAGACGGTTCGTATCCGTCCCAACAGGTACAGCGGTAGCTCCCAACAGTATTCACACAGTCCTGTTCGCAGTTATCATTGTCAGTGGAACATTCGTTGACGTCTAGGTTAGAATTAAATGTAGATTAGATTAATCAAATTCGTAGTAATCAAGGGCATTATTTGAGGTTTAAAAAAACCTAATAATCCATGGCATATTTCAGATCTATAAATAGATAATTTTATGGCCACGCCAAAGTTTTTATGACTTTTTTATCTCACGATCATACATCATGATACGCATGTATGTTATTCATCCATCTGATAATTTGATATCCATCTGCTGATAATTTAACAGCCACAAGTTTAGCATCTCTTTCCTGTAAACTCGGGTGGACTAACGCAGTAGGTGTTATTACCATCCACACACGTGCAACGTGCCGCCGTTATCACAGGGTCCTGATTCACATGTACATTCATCTACATCTGGAAGTAAAAAGACCATTGCGTTTTCCCTTATATACATTATATAGTGGTTTTACAGTAAGGTCTAAAGTTAAATTGCAAATTTATCCTATTGAGAAAATGCCCTCCAAGCTGCTAAGGTATATGGAAAAACGTACTGACCACAAATTAACTATTTAGGAGCACATAAAAGGAGATCAGCATAATGCTGGGAGATCTTTTTGAATCAATCAAATGGTTTATTGTTCAATCGACTTTGCATAAGTACTTGCATGTAGGCTGAATTGTGCCCATTCTTCCATATGTGCATTGTATCAGATTGAAAAAGTTGCAGATTGTGTATCAGATGTGGATTGCTTCAGATGTATCAGATTGAAAAAAATTGCGAAAATATTTACATATATTTTACAATCCACTCCAATAAGATAATCGGTATTAGCTCTAAAATAAGACATTTACTACATAGATCAAAATGTGATGTCATTTTCTTTCACAGAAACTATTCTCCGCAGTGACGGTATCCGACTATTGCTAAACCTTGTTGTGTGGGTATTGGGAAGAGTCAGAGTCTTTCAGCACCGTCCATGTGACTCTAGTCGTGTTGGGGGCAATAGGTTTGCAGTTTTTCAGATCTTTGCATGCTGGTAGCAAACCTACTGCAGAGGTCGTTCCTTCTTTCCAATTGAGTTTTAAGCCCGCACTGCAGCAGAGCCGAGGCGTAGTCATTGTAGTGTCGTCCTAGCATGACTCGGCAGGCACGTCGTTGTACATAATCCAAGTTTGCCGTATGCCATCGTTTTAAACAGATTCAAATATTTTTCTACTAGTTTTAACAAAACCACACAGAATAGTCCAGACAATTGTAAGTATTCAAAATCACATAATTTAGACATTACTATCAACAGCTTTCAGTTCCTGGAAAATCAAACTTGTGTTTTAATTTCTACTTTCTAAACCGCCCGATCCAAATTGTCTTGTTGTAGATATTTGTATGTTAACTTGAGAATATATTCCTTTCAGCTGAAATAGCTTTGATATTGGGTTTGTCTAAGATATTTATTGCATTTGTGGTGTTCATTTGGCAGTCTAAGAAAATAACATAAGCCATTTAGACTGGAGCTGTTACAGCAGTGTTTATGACGGCGTTTATGAACTTTTTATTAATTTTGTTATAATCTTACCAATAATGATATGTAACATACTTTCAATCTATATTAATCTATCAATCTAGGTAACTAAAAAGATTGGGCACAGTATGTTTGAGAATAGATGTGGTTAGTCTAATCTGAATAATTAATCTACCTGTTGGACAATGAGATTTAAATATTGCTCGGCAAAAGTCACCACGGACTCTTTAAACATGCAAAGGTTACGAAATTACGACCCTAAAATGTCTTTACTTTTTGTCTCATGGCCACACTCACCATCGCGGGTCCAAGACACAGACCTGTGCATTCAGGTGTTTTAAACTTATAGCAAGTTTTTATTCTTCAGCATTGGAATGCATAAAACGCTTCATTTTATCTTTAAAGGACAAATCCAATACTTTCAGTTTTGGGGCCTTTCTACCCAAAATCCTATTTATCAATGGTGATTTATTGGTTTCTGCCAACCCCGCACATATTTGCGGTTATATCTGACCCGCCCGATGTTCCCCGGCTAGCGCCCGATTGTCCGCTTGGTGGCGCAACAACTGTAGATGTGACGTCACCGATTCTTCTGCTACTAGCGTTAACAATGGCGGACGCGTCTGGACCGAGAGAAACCCTTCTGTATTGAGCCACAGACAGACAGTAGTGGTGACTCTGATCCCGATCCAGGCGATGACAACGTTTGGGATGGAGATTAGACTTGGGTTGATCAAATCCGTAGTAATCAATAGGATTTAATCGAAATTCATGACATAAACTTGATAATTGGTTTATTAATTTAAAACCATCTAGATCTATAATTTGATGCATTTATAGCCGCGGTTAAGTTTTCATGAATTTTCTCTTAGTCTCAGTCCAATAATGATATGTATGTTATTAATCTACTTTAATTGTATCTAAAAATGTTGGGGGCATCATGTTTGAGGATAGATATGGTTACCACGTGTACCACATATTAAGTTTGGTTAATAAATTGTTAATCGAGTCAAAACTCGACTTCAATGCTGCGGCACATTGCTCGTCATG
>NW_017804166.1:22507-34860 GCF_001625305.1 Branchiostoma belcheri | reverse complement strand
AACAGCATGAACTTTCTCTCTGGAGCCGACAACCCGAAGCTAAGGTAAAGCTCCCGGCCAACCAACTGTGGACAGACTTCCGAAACATCTTTCCAGAAAGTACTGCTTCTTCCACGTCCCGACATTGTTTTCCTGGAACACATAATTTCATGGTGTGCACTTCTTTCATTGTTTGTAGTTTACATATATAATACAAGTCGCATGTCACTTTGTCCAATGTGTTACTTGTAACTTGTTATCCTTTATTCTTCATTGATAGAATGAAAGACTGGGTTGTGTTATGAGGCAGATGTACATGTAGAAAACAGTGCAGCCATTAGTTAGGACAAGAGGCAAGGAAACACTTTTATTAACTTGTAACCACATATTACTGGATAAAGTTGTGTACATGAGAATACTATTAAGTCATGCAAGTCAAAAGTCATATTTGTCCAACTTAAAAAATTCAAGCAACATTAATAGAACAATTAAATGAAAATGCCAAAAAAATATATGTGTCATATTTACAAGTGACACTAAAAGATTTGACTCCATTACGATACAAATGTATATGTGACAGCTTTAGGCATATCTTCTAGTTTTGCTGTCCTGAAAAGTAGGAGACTGGTACGTGTACAAGATCTGCAGGCTACAAGATGAAAACCTTCATCGTCATATTATTTACAGCCATGCTGTCTGTGATTATACACAATTATGACAAGCCTAAAACTATACTTAGGGTATCAAGGAGTGACTGCAAATTTCAACTGCCAATATTACAAGTAAATTAATGAAGAAGATATCATTAAGATGACAATATCCACCATTTCCAAGCATAACAATGGCTGCTGTCATAGGATTCGTACATTTAAATACTTTGAATAACAACATAGATTCTGAGGTTCTTGCACAGATTCCTCCTTTTACAAAACAATCAATTCCTTATAGTTCTTACAGTTCTTATATATAATGAATGTCAGGTAGTAAAAAGAGCACTCTGAAGTTCATGTATTATCAAGGTAAAGTATAAGCTATCACGCTACAGGCCTGAAAATACCCGCATGAAATTGGCAGGTAAGAAACTGAAAATGCATATAAATGTCTTTTAGAAATGAAGTTTTCAATCTGAATGTCAACTACCATTGCCTGCAAACAGTTTCAGTTTAAGTTTAAATTTAAAGACAAACATATACAATTGCGGGACCTAGCTTTCTCTGTCTAGTTTGCCGCAATATACAAGACAAACACGCATTTATTAAAACATAAGTACATTGTCGATCAATTTACAAGCAGTACTAGTTCTTCAAATGTATATTCTGAGAGAAAATCAAAAGAGGCACACTGGGTGTTTAACATGACTACTTCAAAATTTCTCTTCATGCAGAAACATTTTTCCTCTCAGCAAGTAGTGACATCAACATTGCGACTTGACTATCTTTCCTGTTTGGCGGTGTTCTCCCCAGAGCAGAAATCAATGAACATAAAGTTACACAAGTCAACTGTTGAACAATGGTTTTCACATAGTCTGGGCTGTGGGAAGTAAAAAGAAGATGTACATGCTCAAGAGCCTCTTTTGTCTTTCCCTCAAACACAAGATTGGAAATCATTCCATGTACAGTAGAAGAGGAAGACGCTTTGCGCTTAGTTCCTTCTTCTGAGTCGCAGTGCTCTTAGCACTTTGACTACTTGAAGAATGTGTGGCCTGCCTTAATGTCATACTAGATTTAGATGGCAAAAGGTCCTCCTGTTGCCTGAAACGTTTCTGTTTAGACTTCAGAAACGTACAGACAACATGTTGGAGGAGGCCAACTTTGCTGGACAGTGGTTCATCTGGTACTGAACAGGAGTGCAACATTTTGAAGTATTGCTCCCGCAGATACCTGCACTGACTTAACTGTGACATGACATGTTGCAAAGTATTATGTTTGTTCACATTCTTCAACATACGACTTACTAAAGTATCCAGGATACAGAAGAAATCTATCACAGGAGGATGTACTTTGACAAGAAACTTGTCATCCTTCTTGACATCATAACATAACTTCTTCAAAATACACATCATGGAAGTATTATTAGCATAACAGACAGTTGGGTCTGTGGAAGACGTTTGGAGCTTACATGTCCCATCTGATACTTTAATGCTGTCTCTGACCGACTTAAGAACCCACCCACTATGGTACTCTCTTGTTTGCCTTTCAGATTCAGAGAGCACAGGCAGAGAGACAGGAGTTTCCAGTTCATAACTGGTAGAAGGAGGATTGAGCAGAGATGAAGGAGCAGAGACGAAGCGTGTAGTCCAGAGATGTTGGAGCACAAGGTTGAGAAGAAGCTCTACGTCATGACAAGAGAAAGGAAAGTCATCCAGCAGTGTGTCATGTGGACCTTTAGATGAAGAAGAAGGAGGAGAAGAAATGTTGGAAGAGAGGGGATGGAAAGCAGGCAAAGCTGTAGGAGTACTGTAGGAAAGGTCCTTATGTACAAAGGAAGCCGACTTGTCAGAGCAAACAGAGTCAACAGTATCAGAAGTTACTGGCTCTCCAGTAGAACCATATGTGTGGTCACATGTTTCATTATTATGCTTTTCCGTCACAGATGTTACAGAATATGTATGATCAAAATCAAAACCACTGGACTCGTGTACAGGTTTGAAAACATCAAACCAGTGCTGTAGGATATCAGGATGAGAACGTAGTGAAGCAAACTGTTGTTCGATAACAATATCTCTCTGTGTCTGATGAGACTTAGGAACTCTACATGCAAACTGGTGACATGACTCAAAATGATGTGTTAAAGTAGAAACAAAAACATTACAGGACTCTCGAACTGAAGTATTGCTCTCAACATTGTCAACCAGAGAAGAAGCCAAGTTATTGTTGCGGTCTGAACCTAGATGGTGCAAGAAGGACACAAGACGAGGTGTGCTAACTCCAGGAAAGCTACATGTTGAGCTTGGCGACACATGATGTGGTGGTTCTTCAAGGTGGAGTGAAGCAAACTCGGAGTCGGACAAGCAATTCTCATCAGAAGAAGACATTCTGAGTGACGTCTCTACGAGTGCTGCGCCTCGGCTACATTTCTGCCATAAGTGTCTTTATTCTAGTAGAAGTAACATGGGACTTTCAGGTTTGTCTTTTGGTTTAAACATTGGACAAAATGACATGGATCCATAGAAATTGTGCAATGACAGTTTTATCGTGCAACATTCTTAAAGTATTTGTGCATGTGATGCCTTTATTTTAATATTTACCGTGACTGGTTTGTTAGGAAGATTTCATTACTAGTCAGGTTGTGAAGATGGTGCAACAATATCGATGTGCTTTTATAATATATATCAAGAGAGACACAATAATGACACTGACAGTGTAGTTTAAGGTAATGTGGTCTTTACTGGTGAAATTGCAGTGATTTTACAGTGCTTTGTGGAAATGAATGTTACCTTGTGAAATACTGTAGCCCAGTTCTTACATTGAAATAAAGAAGATTCCTGAAAAGAACAATGGACTTTTAGTTTGCATAGTACATTAGATGAGCATGAGTTACACAATAAAATTGTTGTAAATAATAAAGACAAATTGATTTACATGCTTGTCCTTTGGTCATTTGTAATTTAAACTATATACATACTGCCTATATTCATAGACGAATTAGGCATATGTATCTGTGGATAATGCATGGGCCATTTTCGATACTGGTAAAAGATAGTGATACAGGCCACTTGTAATGTAGACATGACAGACATATGTTATGACATGATCCCGACGTGATAACTATATTGTACGGCTGGATGAGGTGCAATACGAGGACACTTAACACGCATGTACTTTGTAATTGCCGATTAAACGTTGTCACTCTTATCTATGAAGCATACCTGTTAAATTCGTGAAATAAAATCAGAGATTCGTAGAAATAAAAACAGACGATCGCAGCTTCAAAACCAGGCCTGTTCAAAACATTAAATTTGCCGCGCTGTGACCTTTCACCTGAAGAGTAATACCCATCATCCTGTGCGAAACCCTTGCAACGAGCCTCACTTTCGTGACGGGCTTCGTCTCCACTCCCCTTCTATTTGACTCCATGGTTATTCTAGAATTTTTCCGTCGCTAGGGCTGGGCCGCGCAGGCGCACTAGTAATGGAGAATAGGCTTATTGATAGTTCACCCGTACCTTTTGTAAGACCAGGGTATTCTTGCCAGATTCTTTTCAACTTTAAAGGGATATATAATGTTCATTAATTTAACCCTATCTAGACCGGGCTTTTTTGAGCAAGATTTGACCGGGGGGAGGGGCTCTTTCGGCCCCCCCCTCAGAACTCGCTAACGGTATGTCGTATGGCTCCTAAATTTTTAGAGGATGGTGTACTAGTTAAAATGTATCATATTTACAAATTTGTTGTCATTATGACGTAATATGACGTCATTAATGTGATTTTATTGGCCAAAACCGTCTAGATAGGCTATTCCCTGAAAACTAAATGGTATACAACATAACTTTACCAAAAGTGTTTATGACAGAATATTAGAGTGTACTAAGTCTTATGTTGTCCATTGCAACACCGGTGACGTCATAAAATGACGTCATACATATTTAAGATATCCGCCATCTTGGATCATCAATGTTGAATTTTCAAAAATATTTTTTTTCGTGATAAAGCCTAAAATACATTGTAAACATACCATTCATTTAAGACCTTCATTTAAACCTTTTTTTGGAAAAAGAAATGGAAGTATTGATAAAATTTTAAGGAAAATAACTTGTATATACCTGTTCTAATGATATGGTCCGCCATCTTGGATTTTGGCCAATGACGTCATCAAATTAGCATAAATTATGCATATTTAATGATAAAATTTACATAAATTCATATGGGATGTTATTAATATTAGAAACCATGAGTAATTTGACATAAAACCCATAAAATTCTATTGTTGAAACTAAAATTACTAAATTTAGCAAAAAATGCCTGTCAGAAACCCGTTGCCATGGCAACACAAAAAATTACTATCTTATTCCAATGATAGAAAATTGTTGCCAACAATATTTTAGGAAAAGTCACCAAGTTTGGTCTTTCTAGCCCTAGCCATTCAGACGCTATGTGACATCAAAGTTGGCGCGGGCACTTTTAGCCCCCCCCCCGGTCTAGATAGGGTTAAAGTTAATCTTTAAATCCTACCCCATATAAAAGATTTTAGTGTTACCAAAGAAGCTGATCTTGATGACGTGTGCCTTTATCTCGACAGACTGGCTTATACATTGGGGGTACCTAATAAGTCCCTATAGGTGGCCTACCACTGTAGGCTGGTATTGCTGCCAAGACCAAGAGTTGGCACCTCAAACTAAACGTGCATTGTTTCCATCAGTCCATATCCTGTTTTCTTTTCTCCAGTAAACAGGACCTGTAGGGAAGTATTGAAACAGAACTCCAAGATTCACCGAGTGTTGTGGGACGAGATAGCCCGTCATCACGAGGACCTGGACCGCGAGAACCCGCGAGACTTCCTGGACTTCTGCCTGCTGGAGGTTGAGAAGCAGGAGAAGGTGGAGGGTCTGACGGAGGAGAACGCCCTGTACATGGCCTCGGAACTCTTCTTTGCAGGAACTGACACAACCAACAACACACTGCTGTGGGGTCTGCTCTTCATGACATTGCACCCTAACATCCAGAGTAAGGTACTGGCCAGCAGAATATGTTACCCTGTTGCTCTATCTCAGACTCATCAAAGCCCTAATCAAATCTCTGGAAATTAATAATACTTTTTCTAGCATTTTCCTTCATTTGCATTTCCTCACTAGCCGCCTAACATTCTCATTTCTTGCGACTTCTAGAAAAGTTACACGATTTTTCTACAAATAATGTCAATACAACTTCACTTAAACAGAGCGGGCAGAGTAGTATTAGGGTGTGACTGCTACACCTCCAGTGCAACTGTTCTGAACTTGTTAGGCTGGACCTCGGTAGCACAGCACCACAAACGAGCCAAGGCTACTTTTATGTTCAAGGCACTTAATGGAATGTCACCTACACACATCTCTCAACTATTTACATCATCTGCTGGTACCCACACATACAGCACCCGACTAAGCACACAGAGGGGACTTAAGCTACCAAAAGCTCGCTTGCAGTACAAAAAGAGATCGCTTTCTTTTTCCGGTGCAGTCCTCTGGAACTCACTTCCTCCTCATGTCAGAAATGCAAAAACTCTCAGTGTCTTTAAGACTACCTTTTCTTCACTCAGCAGTTAATATGATTTCTTTGTTTAATTTTCTATTTTGCTTTTAGACATTGATATGCAAATTCAGTTTCATTATCATTTATATCATTTGTCATATTTATTTAGTATGTTTCTGTACTTTATTAGTCTGTTCCGTTTCTTTTATCATAACTACCTTTTGATTGTACTCAAGTTGTTGGTGAGGGTCTGCCCGCCCTGTCCCACCGTTCCCAGCTGTCCTACATGAACGCCTGTCTGCTGGAGGTTATGGGCCATTGCACCTCTCTTGGTTCCCCACTCTAAGATTTTATTAATAAACAGGTGCAGCAGGATCTAGATGCCGTTGTTGGTAAGGGTCTGCCCGCCCTGTCCCACCGTTTGGTACTGCAGCGGAACTTGCGGTTTTCATATATTGCGTTCTGGACATGCTTGGGTCATTAAGTTGGGATGGAAGATAGCTCTTGGGATAGGTAAGTAGTCAAGTGATTTTAGGCCCCCTAGAAGCTTGTTCTAAAACTGCAGAACGCCGGTTTGTTTAAAACTAAGATAACTAAAAAAAAAACGATTGACGTATCGTCGTGATTTTCGGTATGTAGGTAGCTTAAGTGATACTTGACATAATTAGATTACAATTTCCAAATCATGATCTAATTTGTATAATCAATAGGGAGATTCTATAAATCTACTGTGTTCGAAATTACCTTGTCGGGACATCACGCAGGCGAGGGGAGATGCAGCGTGTGGGCTACAGACGAGATACGGCCTGCTCCTGGAGGAGTCCAGCGGGGGACGGTCCACTACATATGCAGAGGGTTTTTTCCACGCAGGGATGGGTTTGGCGTAGTATGCAAATTTGGTAGTTAGTGCCAACCGCCTTCTTGTATTTATGAGCGTGTTTGGAACGGGTACGAGTAAATGTTGGAATGAGACGAGTGGGTTGCATCATCATCAGCCTAAGTTCGACGCCTCTCCTCTACTTTGGTGTTAGAACCTGATCAATTATCTAGTAACTAGCACTTGTCCTGCTGACATTCCTGGCACAATATTTTTCACTAATTTACTGTCTTAACTAGATCATGGACCCCCATTTTTTTCTCTGCAGTGGCATAGTTACTTCCACATTCGTTGCGTTTTGCTGCGGTGTGATGCGTTGCACGAGAAACACCCCCAAATACAGGGTGCTATATAGATGGTACTGTATGTGTAGAACAACAATTGTTGTGCTCCACAGGACAATATATATTTCGGACAAAAAAAACGTCTCAAGACAATTGCGCTGTGTTGTAACTTTTATTAATGGTGCAGCTTAAAAACTTAATATTTGTGATGGTACAACTTCAATGAAAACAAATGAAGCAAATCACCAATGCTAAGCAATATGTAACGAAAAAGCAGTTGTTTTGTCATCATAAGGATGATACTTGTAATACCATGCTTATCGTTTATTATAGACCACAGCTTAAAAACATATTTGTTGTGATGGTATGATTTCTTTAAAAGCACTACAACATTCGTCTGCCGTCCCAATGCTAACCAGTGTAAAATGTTAAACATTTGTTTTCTCGTCAAACGATTCTTACATGTCTTCAGCCTCTAAATAGCACAGTTACAAAAACTTTATCTTTATGAGGTACAATTTTTAAACAACGTTGGGGGTAACCCTGCAATATGTAATTGTTAAACAGTTGTTTTGTCATCGAAATGTCCTTAATAGTATTGCTCGGCTCTTATCAAAGCCACAGCTTCAAAACGTGAAGCTGTGGAAACGAATTTTATGATGATACAATTCTTTAAAAATATTGAAATATTCTCCTTGTTAGTTAATTACCAATGCTCACCAATGTAAGATATTAAACATTTGTTTTTCATCAGAAGCTTCTAAATAGCACAATAATTATTAAACACTTCATCTTTGTGATGGTGCAATCTCTAAAAAACATCAATGCATAATTGTTAAACAGTTGTTTTGTCATCCCAAGGTCCTGACTTGTATTGCTCGTCTCTTATTAAAGCCACAGGTTCAAAACGTAATTTTGTGATGATACAATTTCTTTAAAATATTGAAGTATTCTTCTTGTTAGTTAATTACCAATGCTAACCAATGTAAGATGTTAAACATTTGTTTTTAATCAGAAGGTTCTAAATACCACAACTAAAAACTTTGTCTTTGTGATGGTGCAATTTCTAAAGAAGAAAAACATCAATTCCCTTTGCTAAGGGAATAAATGGGAACAGCTGTTTTGTCAACGCAAGGTCTTTACTTGTAACACTAAGCTTGTGGCTTAATAAAGTCACGGCTTAAATAAACGTAATTGTTGTGATGGTACAAATCATTAAGAATGCATTAAGGTATTCTAAGAACTGTTGTCAGTGACCTATTCATGCTAACCAATGTAACATGTTTTCTCAACAAAATGCTCTCACAAGTTCCGGTTATATGCTAATTGTTTCCTAATAGCACAGCTTACAAACGCAATCTTTGTCATGGTACAATTTCAATAAAAGCATTTGTTCTCGTTCCACTTTTCCGCAAAAAAGATTCTATTGTAACAGCAATCATGAAAATTTTGTTGCAGGAAAAGCACTGTCAAAATCCTGCTGCCAAAGTTCCCAAAGTTAAGTATAGAAATCTTGTGAAAGCCAAATATCGAGTCACAACTGTTTAACGTTTGAGGTGAACAGCGAAAGGACCTCAGAATTCAATTACATTATTTTGCCTAAACGGCAGAGGAGAAATGATACAATCACTATTTGTAGCAAGGAAAGATTGAAACAACTTTTAAACCTACAATAACCCAAAATTGACAATGTTTAACAAACACCAGCCTACCACAAAGTTCCATAAAACCCAATAGTTACTAGACAATGTATTCTAGGATCGGTAACATCATACTTATTTTAACCAGTGTCTCTTGCCCTCACCCCCTGTCTCCGTTGCTAAGGGAACACATGGGAACCCCAGTAAACTTACTAGAGTGGCACCCAGGCTACTCGTATAGTATTTGCAGTTCAAATGCCAGCTGCACAACACTCAATATCTTAATATATCCGCAAGGCCTCCGGCTTAGAGATGGAAATGACCATGGTGGTATGGATCGATCATACGAAGGACCATAGGAACAATAAGATAAGGCTTCTGTACGAAGGACCATAGGAACAATAAGATAAGGCTTCTGTACGAAGGGCCATAGGAACAATGCGACAAGGATTTATTGGGTCAGTTCTCCTCGTTCAAAACCCGTTTCTCTTCGTTCAAATCCTAGTTCTAAACTGAAATGGGTTTTAAACGATTCAATTAGAAAAAAAAGGGTTTTGAACGAAGAAAACTGACCCAATTCAATGAAGCCTTGTCACATTGTTCCTATGGTCAAAGAACTATCACCCAGTACAATTTTTACAATCATCTCTTCTTTTGAATTTTCTATTTCTGTCTCAAAAACATCTATATTTCTAAATATCATTGCCACAAGTATTGTTATAAGCAGAGTGCATCTAAATTCACTCTTTTTATCATTGCTACAATTCAAGTCAGCAAGCTGACCAATTATCTGAGTCATTAATAGTGCACACCAATGCCACCCAACCAGCTATTTCCAATTTGGCATCCGGCCAGCTTTTTCAAAAAGCTTTCTCGTTCTATTATGTCCCACCGTCTACACAGCTGTATAAATATACAGATAGTGAGTAAAATAATGCCAATGCTTAGAAACATACAGATGCTGATGAAAATATTGTCGAGCTGGTGAGCCTTTCTAGATATCGTTGGCACGCTCCCGGTTCCCCCGGTACATAGTGGACGATGTTTCCGTGTATGTACGTGTTCCTCTTCCCTCTAGACTGAGTAGAGTTTGGGGGAAAACATCTTTTTAAAGTCAAGAATACCGCTTGCGTTATCGACAAACTCATTTGCATTCATGACCTGGAATCCCGTCTTCTTAGCTTTGGTCTGCTCGTTGCTACCCCGTCAACATGTGTTACAGTGACGTTTGGAGCGGACAAAAGCTTTATGAGACGGGTTTTCAGGCTATATTACATTATCCTATAAACATGATGTTCATCAGCATCATTCACACCTGATATTATAATGTAAAAAAATCTTTTGCGTGTAGCAGAAGGTGGGAAGAAAGTTAACAAATACAATAAAACAGTTTCAGTGTCTACAAGCAAAGATAAAAATATATATTCGTACAAACATACTAACAGTAGCGAAAACAACTTGGTGAGTAAACTATTTACTTAGGCATCACATTCGATATTTTTAATGAATGAATGAAGAACTTTAGTGTACACACATACCCACTGGGTTAAGCACAGGTCACAACAAAAGGATGGAATACAGATAATGTTACATATATACATCGTTAAGTAGCTACATAAGTAAATTTGGTTTCTTCTAATTTCTTAGTAATGAAAAAAAACGGTAAGAACAGGTACGTTTCAATACAGAAGGTTTGTCTAAGCTCATTAGAAATATAAATTTATTGGTCCAGCTTAGATGTATGAAGATATTGGAGCTACCCTTGGATACATGTGGACGATACGGACATCCGAAAATTCATCACAACAATCTATTGAATCAAGGAATGGTGGGGTCGTGTGGCGTAGTGGTGGGGTCATGTGGCGTAGCGGCAGAGAGCGCGACTCGGAACTCGAGTCGCGCACTCTGCCGGAAGAGTCCCGGGTTCGAGTCCTAACATGCCACCGATCTTGTGCCCTTGGGAAAGGTACTTTACACGGCTTTCCTCACCTAGCTCAGGTGTACTGTAATGTATTTGTCCCCTGTGTTGGTGGCGGCATTAATATAAGTTGAAGAAACTTGAGTGTGCCGTCACCACGTCTGGTGATTACATGTTGGAATTAAAAAAAAAAAAGAATTAACGAGTATTATTATAAATTACTAACCTGATGTTGAAAACACCTGTACTTCACACAGTGACAGGTAGTCCCTCCGTCCTGACAGCTGAACAGACACCCACCTGCCAGAGATGGGAGTTGTACACTGTATGTCTATAATTGCTCCGTCTTCTGGGATGTCCGTATAGGTGTCTCCACATTGTTCATTTTTGCTGATGTCCTCGTTATGTCCAACTCGTATCATGAAATCCTTCAGCCGTTCTCCTACAGGGTGTAGAATAACGGTTTTAGTGGCTGTTACGATCTTCAATAGTATTGGGTTGTTTTAATTCTTAACCCTATCTAGACATGTAGGTCTTATGACCAAGAAATTTTCGGATGATGTGAACTAGAAAATAGATCAAAAAAACAATTTTGATGTCATTATGACGAAATGAACGTGATTTTATTGGCCAAAATGGTCATCAAATTAGCACAAATTATGCATTTTAATGATAAATTCACATATACATACATACTACATATTTCATGAGATGTTAATAGTATTAGAAACCATGTGTAAATTGACATAAAAACCATAAAAGTCTATTGTTGAAACGAAAATTTAGCAAAATATGCCTGTCAGAAACCCGTTGCCAACGCAAAAATCATTATCTTATTCCACTGGTTGAAAATTGTTGCTAACAATAGTTATACCAGGTTTGGTGGTTCTAGCGCAAGACGTTTAGACGCAATCCGACATCCCTCGGTCTAGATAGGGTTAATAATACCTAAATATATTAATGACATATCAGATACAAAATCAATGAGCTTAACTTAAAGTAGCAGGCAATAAAAGAAATTGAGACTACAAGTATGGTTCTTCCTACCACAGCAGTCTCCACGGTTGATAACTGTCACGTGATTGATGACGTAGGTGTCTCCAAGATCAACCTTCCACCACGGCTGGTACTCCAGGTTTGTATGTGTGCACTCACGCAGATGAAACAGGTTGGTTCCCGTGTATCCGTCTACAGCTCTTTTCGCAGGATATTCTGCCCTGTTCAAGCTGCTCTGCGAAGCAGCTTTGTTCAAAGCAACATTTATTTCGCCTTCTTTGCTTGTAGGGCTTTTCACTGTAAGCAACACATACCATATTATAAGATACCATAACATCAAAGTAAAAAATTCTCCTTATTAACTTACTAGCAAATTCCGAAATGTTTATGTTTATAGAAAAATTTTTTTCTATAATTTGCTAAATTGAATATAAACAACAGCCTGTGTTGTAACGTTACAAAATCAAAGTTAAAAGTTAGCATCAAAATCAAA
>NW_017804166.1:0-22487 GCF_001625305.1 Branchiostoma belcheri | reverse complement strand
ATCTCACTCCATATCATATCCGTATGGATGAAAATATTGCTTTATTTCCCGTTTCTTCTCCTTCTTTTCCTATTAAATCTTTAATGGGATTCACCTCGGTCATTCTTGAGGTAAATGACCTGAAAGTTTGTATGATGGTAGAGTAGACAAGTACCCCTTGACTTCATTTTTTATAGCAGCTTTTGAAATCATTTTATTATATTTCAGTCCATACCATGGTATGGATGAAATATATTGTGTTCTCTCATGTTTCTTCTTCTCCTCCTCCTGCCAAACAGTCAAAGGGATTCAACTCCGCCATCATTCAGCCAAATGACTTGAAATTTGGCATGGAGGTAGAGTGGGCCAATACCCCCAGGCATTTTTTTCATTTTTTGGATAAATGCCTTTGAAAAATTTTTATGAAGGTTTTTTGGGGCATTTTTCGCCAAAAAAATGAACTTTTGGATCCTGAGCCCTGGTTTTACAACCAAATGATATGAAATTCGGTATAAGGGTACCTTGAACATGTGTCTACAGAATTGCAGTCATATAATTGGCATACACCACTTCCAAATGACTCATTTGGGGGACTTAAATGGCTATTTTCAGCAAAAAAGGGCCAAAGGTGCTATACCCGTTCCATGTTCTATCTAAAGAACATGGAATGGCCTGTTCCATCTGCCCTTGGCAATGGAACACGTGTTCCATTGCGGGTTACCTGAGGTCACATTAAACGTAAGTGGTGCGTAATGATCCATACATTCAATTTTATGTGCCTAAGACCTTCAAAATGTATCAAATCTCATCATTGTTAGTATTTGCATACCTGTAATAAGATTAGTAAAGCTTTCGAGATTCAATGTGCTTGTTCTTGCATCTTTGTTCTCAATTACATAGCTACTATATAGTTCATTTATTTGAGAATCTTTGCCAGTTTTACACTGGGGTAAGTTTGGAATAGTCCACTTTTGCGTGGGAGGGACATGGACTGAAATATGCTATATTTGCTCCCAAGCAAATGTCAGCCTCTCTAGTTGTTTTTTTTTGTTCCCATTATACCAGTATTTTACACCAGGGGTCCAGAGCACAAAATATGTATATTTTGTGCTCTGGACCCCTGGAGTAAAATCCAGATAACCTGAAATTGGGTATACTGGTACCTTGGACACATGGTTGCAGAACATAATTCACGTTGTTGGTCCCTGTGCCCTCGTAGTTCAATAAAATTCCTCGGACACATGACCAAACAACAGACATAATGTATGCATGCCCTTGGCCCTAATATCATTGTTTTGTATATGTTTTGTAGGAATAAGATAAAAAATCGTCTTGTAGGAATTTTTTAAGTTCTGATTTTAAGCCTAGTTTTTGTCGCCATATTGATGAAAAAAATTGCATTTTTTTGGCGACGCCTTAGGGGCGGAGGCATTTGTGCAAGTACTACGATCGCTTTGAAAGAATTTCAAAAATTGCACGAATGCATTCCCCAGGGCATTGCTTTTGAGGTAGCCTTCGGCCATGCGGTCGTTGGACCGAGAAGTAAACCTTAACTAAGGCCTTTGCACAGAGAATAGCTGTCTTTACTGATTTTGATGTATCAATTTTTTCTATCAAGAGAAAAAAAAAGTAAACTCCTTCAATTGTTGATAAGAAAGAACTAGGAGCAATATATTCAAGCTTTATATTTCAAATACTGTATGTTTTCTTTTAAATATATCGGCGTGTGATCACATGTGAACACAATTATCTCTGAAATCTAGAGCTAACAAGAGTTCTGAGATCTCATACCTCCATGAAATATGGGCTTGCTTTGTCAGACTTCATTTCAACATGTCCTCATTAATTATGCAAATAATCTCTACATTAACATAATATATGCATACTTTTAAGTAACTTATATATGTCACGAGGTAAAAAATTCCCATCATTCACCAATAAGGAGTCACAAAATGTTCACATTAATTATGCAAATTAGGTCACTATTTGCATAATTGGTATCTGTTGATGTTCCGCCTGCCGTAGATTAAGTAGATTACATGAATAGCAGTACCATTATATGAAACACTGTAATTATAGAATTTTCTCATTAATTATGCAAATTAAGTCCTCATTTGCATACTTTGCATTTAGTCATGAACAACTGTCACTCAGGTACCTACACACCAAAAATGATGAAACTACGTTGTTCCAATCTGGACTTATTGGCTTTGAAAGTTTTTACCAGAAACTAACCTGCAGTTCCAGAACAAGCTGCTAGGGGGACCAAACTTACCCCACTTATTCCTGACAGGATAAGCTGTCTGTCATCAAAAAGTCAAGACCATAGCTTGTTCAGGACAAAAGATACAAAAACCGGAAGTTCTGCTGCAGTACCAAGGTCATCCTCCAGGAGGCCCATACTTGACCTTGACCTTTGTCTTTCTAAGACTTACCATCATACCAAATATCATCACAATCCATAAAGGCGTTCTGAAGTTATGCTGACCACAAAGTTGCGGAAACACACACAGACATACAGACATACAGACAGACAGACAGCCACGCCAAAAACAATACCTCCATTTTTCATGGAGGTAAAAAACCTGAAAACCTTACCGAGTTGGCCATCACAGTGTGGTACATCACAGAACTCCCATCTCTTGCCGGGATCCGTGGTGTAACACCAGAGGGTAGGTTCCTGGTCAGGATTCCGGCAGTAGTTCTGTTCCAACCCGGAGGAAGGGTAGTTAGCAGAAGTCCTGTCGTGCCCATGGGGTGTCTGCCTGTCCCAGCGTTGACACGTCCTGCCTGTTCCGGTCACAGAGACTGTTCCTCGGTAGGATGCCCCATCATCTTCCATACAGTCAATGACTTGGGCTGTAGTCAAAACTGGAAATTTTAGAATGCGTGTTAGCAGATTTTAAAATTCCATTTTCTAAAGCCAGGGCACACAAACAATGAGTACTCCCCAATGTGACTTTCCCAGTTGCTTGAATAGGGAATGGACTCCAATAACTACATAAAGCCATAAATAACCCAGACTGTGAAGCAAAAAGAAATGAATTACATTAGCATAATACTGGTCAATCTATTTGAATAGATTCAAATATTTTTTCTGTGCCGGCTTTCAAAGAAACAATATCAAACCATGCAGAATGATCACGATAATTATAACTGTAACTAAGTCACATAATTAGGACGAGAATTCCGAGATCTCATACCTCCATGAAATACGGGCTTGATATGTAAATTTCCTCTTTAATTATGCAAATTACCTCCGCATTAACATGATATATGCATCGTGATGTATGTTAACTTTTGATTAACTTAAAAATGTCCCAAGTATGACATTCCCATTATTCACCATTAAGAAATCATAGAATGTTTGCATTAATTATGCAAATTAGGTCATCATTTGCATAATTAGTATCTGTCTGCCATAGGTTATATACATTACATGTATGAAAGTAGTATAATGTAAAACACTGTAATCATAGAATTTCCTTATTTATTATGCAAATAAAGTCCTCGTTTGCATGATTTGTATTTAATCATGTACATCTCTCTCTCAGCTGCCTACACACCAAAAATTATGAAAATATGTCCTTCCTATCTGGACTTATCGGCTTTTAAACATTTTGCCAGAAAGTGCCCTGCAGTTCCAGAACAAGCTGCTAGGGGGACCAAACTCACACCACTTATTCCTGACAGGAAAAGCAATCTGTCATCAAAACATCAAGACCATAGCATGTTCAGGACAAAAGATACAAAAACCGGAAGTTCTGCTGCAGTACCAAGGTCATCCACCAGGAGGCCCATATTTGACCTTGACCTTTGTCTTCCTAAGACTTACCAACATACCAAATATCACTACAATCCATAAAGGCGTTATGAAGTTATGCTGACTACAAAGTTGCGGAAACACACACAGACACACACACAGACACACAGACACACAGACAGACGCCGCCAAAAACAATACCTCCATTTTTCATGGAGGTTATGAAATAGTATAACTAGTTAGTATATATATTCAGTACTGAGATAGTATTCCCTAGTCTGTTTTGAGTGTGATTGTTTTGCTGGTGAATGGACAGTGTCAAGATAATACCTGAAGCGTTAAGAAGCAGACAATCGAGAAGGGTGCACGAGAAAACTGATTGTCTGTTGTACCTCATCGATAAAATTATTAGACGAAATAGTTAGATGAGATGATTCGTCAGTGTTTTGTGATGTGATTGATGTACGTGCGTTGTCTTTGTATTTCTTTTGTTTATTCTTTTGAATTTCATTTTCTTTTCGATGTTCTCGATCCTCTTGAGTGAACACGATTTCGACGCCATGCTTAGGTTTTAGCCGCTGACGCTGTTACGGGAAAGCTTGATTATATCTGTGTGAAAGAAAGAAAAAAAACATATTAAGTGTACAGAGTATAACATACACACTGTAGTATAAAAACAGAATTAGGATCACATGCCTCTGGTGGAAAAGACCAGGTTTATTACCCTTGTAAAAGATCCAACACGATGTATTCCGTGTAGGCATCAACAAACAACAAGAGGTAAGAAAGAGATAAAATGTAAGGAATAAAAAGGAAGAGGTATACAGCAGGGGAATGCAAAGCAGAGTGTTGGAGTCAATGTTAGCAATTGTAGGGTAGATACAATAACGCAGATACAACCATGATGATGTGATGTTAAAAATTAGGTCTGCACCAACCATACAAATCAACTTTAGCTGAGGCATATAGTAAAATAGTCTACAATAGAAATAGAATTAGATTTTTCTAAAACAGAAATAAAATTGGGATTTTCTAAATAGAAATTGACTAAACTTTGTCGATATCACCGGGTTAACTTATGGTTGAAATAACTTCATACACACGGCCTCTCTTACGAGCCGGTCATAGGTAACGGAAAAGTCGTCATTGCGCTCGAAACTGATAGCGTGACGTTAGTATACTAGTACTATACATGTATAAGCCATACTGAAATGTAAAAAAAGGACAGAGAAGGCGGAGTCATCCCCTGATCTTTGGCATGACAAATGTTTACGGCCAGATTATGTCTTGGATAAATTTTGGATTCAAATCAATCACAAAATGAACGATCCTAAAAAATTAAAATTTAGCCAAAATACGAAACTAGGAAAGTAAACATAACCAACTGAGGAACCCGCACAATTTGGTGAACACAATTAAAAAAATCATGTGAGACTATTAACTATACATCGAAATAACTTTATAAGGAAAGTAAACAAAATGGACGGAATGAACCACACAATCCAACGAACAAGAACAGTGAAGTCAGCAAATCGGGCGTTAATATTTCATTATATGACAATACTAATATAAAAACATAACCTCAAACTGAGTGGTTAACATCTGAAATAGTAACACTTGCTAGGAGTACTGTGAGCCGGCCCAGGCCATTAGTCACAGGTAAAAGTAGGTCACCATATAGAAAATTATATCATGTCGTCGACTGAAAACAGTGAGCCATTAGTCAAATTTCCAACGTTTGTAAGAAGGTGAAAGCAAGTCACTATATACAATATATATATGTAATACTTGACAATGGTATCTCACTGTAGAAAACAGATGCATGTTGCTAGTATGACCAACTTCAATCACAACAACAATAATTGAAACACAAATAAAGAAGTTAAAAATTGTCTGTGAATTAATGACATCAGGTAAGGTAATTATTGTGACCAACCAATGAGCAACTTAAAAATTCCGCTACTGTAACTCGGTGTACATCAATGGTGGTGGATGATTAACAAAAACCAGTTCAATCAGCAAAATAACGACCACAAATTTTTCTCATGACAACGTTAACTTTGAAGATAGCCAAGTTTGTCGCCAGCTCCACTTATAACACAAAGAGAACGAATTCGAACGATTCACTGCTTTACTTAACTATGTACTGTCGTAAAAAAACAGCCATTTTTTTTAAAGACCACTGATACTAGTAGTGCGGCAATAAGTTGGCAAATATTGTGGAAAATACCAATAGATTTCTTGACATCCTTTTACTGTTGTGCAGCCTAATTGTACTTTTTCAACAAAGACAAAAAGAATCCTTCTACATATATAATATGTACTTTGAGGCCCATCTCCCAACAAGATCACAATAACTTCCTAGTTGACATTATGGGGAAAATTACTGTCGACATTGTCCTAAACTGTGATACATGGCAAACTCGTCGATCATGATTCTATTTCACATATCGTGGTGACCCAATCAAAACCACAATAAACAAGTTAAGAACTCCAAGAACGAGTTTATAGATCTAAAAAAAATTCTAGATTATTTGGCAACAGAAATGTAGGGGGTGCAGAAGTCATTTCTACAAGTCCTACAAGACAGAGCTGGAAAATACCAACCACAGAACACTACGAACCAGAAACGCATGGCTACTGTAGTACATCCAAAACATTTTCTATATCTTAATAGTATATTAGGAAATACGATGTAACATAAAAGATAGCTCTCACCTTACCTGACATCTGGACGAGCCTGGAAGCCACCGTAAGCTCCTTGGTATGCCCGCGGTGCTTGGAGTGCCCGACTCCCCACCGGTATATTTTCATAATGTTGGCTTGTGCACCAGGGCACGCGAGAACACGTCTGTACCATCAGACAGCTACAGCCGCACTGCCTCACACTTTGTGAGAAACTAAGACAGAGCTAAGGATGGAAGCTCCGCCCCCGGCCCCTAGTGGTATCTTGTTTCCTGGATTTCATCCTATTGGCCTATCTTAGAATAACAGTAACTTGAACTGGTGATATCCGTTACCTCCAAGTAATGTACACCCATCCAGGTGTCCAGCGTGATTAATTACTGTCATCTGTCATCCCCCACACCGTCCATAGAGCACAGCTTCACTGAGCAAAGGTCAATGACCGCTTGAACAGTGATCTGACATTTCCTGCCCAAGAAGAAGAACATTTAGCCCGGTCCGGGAGTGGGTTTATCAAAACAGATCACACAGAGAGAAGACATTATCTGCCCTTTGTGAACCACTATAGGTCAAGGAGTAACTTAATTGACAACCTCAAATCAGACGATGACACATAGAATGAAACTAGCTGCACACTGGGTTAAACATCTTGACATTACAGCATCCAAGCTTGTGATTTGGGAACCTACGATAGGTCAACGAAGTCCTAGGAGTAATTTAACTGACAACCTCTGATCAGATGTAAAATCATGTCTGTCATGGAGGATAGAGTGAAGTGGACGATGGTTTTGGTTACTAGAGAATTCTTTCAGCAGTGACAAGTTTTTGAAGGGTAAGAATACTATTAAACCTCCAGATTTTCGATGATTTTAACTTTGGTTCCAGCGGGATCTAAGTACATGACTTTTTGGATTGTGTACATGTACTAGTAAAGAAGTATATGTCATTATATCGCTCGGGGAAATATGTGTATTGGGTAAATAGCCTCGCACCTCCTCCATCCATCCTGTAGATCCTGTAGATTTCACTACATGCATGTGTTAGGATCTAGGAACATCTGTTTTTCTTATAACTTGTAATGGAGACTGCTAGCTCCACCGTATGAAATAATAATTATTCATGATCAGTCGTCGCCTTGGAAATGGTTTTTTATTGTCTGCCTTGTTCAACATGTTTCAGAGCAAGCAGCTAGGGGGCTCAGTCTCATGTCACTTCTTTCCCAGCACAAGAGTTATCTACCACCTAAATTTCGTAACCCTAGCATGTCCAGATCATGAAATATCAAAACCGGATGTTCTGATGCAGTACCATAAGAAGCCGGCATGGAGCCCAAAATCTAATTATTTTGAGATCTCATCAAGACTTACCCACCTACCAAATATCATGACAACCCATTAAAGCCTTTTCGAGTTATCGTGTTCACAAATACACACACACACACACACACACACACAAACACACACACACACACACACATACACAAACGCCCGTGAAAACATAACCTCCTTGGCGAAGATAATACCTAGCGTAATAATACCTAGCTTTCGAGCACAGTGAACCAATAACACTTAGCTTCAGTGCACAGTGTACCAGTAACACCAAGCTTCGGTGCAAAGTGAACCAATAACGCCTAGCTTCCGAGCACAGTGAACCAGTAACACCTAGCTTCCGAGCACAGTGAACCAGTAACACCTAGCTTTCGAGCACATTGAAGCAGTAACACCTAGCTTCAGCGCACAGTGTACCAGTAACACCTGCCTTTAGTGAACAGTGAACCAGTAACACCTAGCTTTCGAGCACAGTGAACCAGTAACACATAGCCTTAGTGCACATTGAACCAGAAACTCCTAGCTTCCGAGCACAGTGAACCAGTAACACCTAGCTTTCGAGCACAGTGAACCAGTGACACCTAGCTTCCGAGCACAGTGAACCAGTAACACCTAGCTTCCGAGCACAATGAACCAGTAACACTTAGCTTCCGAGCACAGTGAACCAGTAACACCTAGCTTAAGTGCACAGTGAACCAGTAACACCTAGCTTCCGAGCACAGTGAACCAGTAACACCTAGCTTCAGTGCACAGTGAACCAGTAACACCTAGCTTCCGAGCACAATGAACCAGTAACACTTAGCTTCCGAGCACAGTGAACCAGTAACACCTAGCTTCAGTGCACAGTGAACCAGTAACACCTAGCTTCCGAGCACAATGAACCAGTAACACTTAGCTTCCGAGCACAATGAACCAGTAACACTTAGCTTCCGAGCACAGTGAACCGGTAACACCTAGCTTCCGAGCACAGTGAACCAGTAACATCTAGCTTCCGAGCACAGTGAACCAGTAACACCTAGCTTCCGAGCACAGTGATCCAGTAACACCTAGCTTCCGAGCACAGTGGACCAGTAACACCTAGCTTTAGTGCACAGACGTCATATTAGCCCTGATGAAGATGAGAGGTCACCGAAACGTCGGCTCTTCTTTAAAAGGGGGTTGTAAATAAATAACTTTGTTATTCCATCATTCACCATTTACTGATACTAGCGATATTTATCTCAATGCACCTGAGTAGCAAAGTTAACTATATAACGTTAATGACACATGACAACCCCTGCATGGCATACATAGGAAAAGATATTCAAGAACTAGAAAGGCCAACATTTGCTTCGGAGCAAATGTAGGAATTTCACTCCATACCCTTCCGCAAACAAAAATGAGAGATTCTAAATAAATCATACTGCAATTATACAAGGACAAGCTGTTTGAATCTCGACAGGTATTTACAAAACTGGCACTTGGCAATTATCTCCCTTTTTTTTACAAAGATACAACGACACGCACTTTAAATCTCGACAGCTTTACTTTACACTTTTGACGAGATTGTAACTACTACTAACGGAAGCAAAATTTTCACGGAACTATATATTCACGGTGGTGACAGTTGCAGGAAAAAGAAAGTCCAGGAATTATTTCCTAACTGTAATGATAAGTTCACAATACAGAGGTGACAGTGAAAACCGTGAACATTAACCCCCCGCTTGCGTTGCGGTACAGGGAAAAAAAATCGGGAATTACAGCAATCAATTTACTGAGTATGTTTGCTTAGTTTCCAGATGTTTTGTACTTGTAGTTTTTAAATGAACGAAAACCGATGCGCGCACAGATGTTACTTTTGTGACAACATCAAAGTGATTTTGGTTTGTATGTTGAAAAAATACAAAAGACTAACATTCGAAGTTATTGAAATTCTTGAGTAACAACAATCAGTTTTGGAATGTTAAAAGCAAAGCAATGGATATTAAAACGAAAATGTTAAAATTAAATGTTGAAATTGTTAAAATGTAAAATGGTTAAAATGGTTAAAATTGTTGAAATTGTTAAAAATGTTAAAATTGTTAAAAATTGTAAAAAGGGTAATTAAAAATATTCGGTGTACCGGGGTTCGAACTCGCAATGTCTGGACTTGCAGCCCTGCGCGTTACCAACCGAGCTATCTGGACGCGTTTCCATTACTCTCTGCATTGTATGTCATATAAAGTGAACAACATGGCGGTAACGATCGCTTCAAGTACGAGTAAGGGACTTTCTAGGAGATTTCCTTCAGGTTCGCTTTTGAACCACCGGTACCTTGATGTAACGTAACTATCAATCCGGCTAGCAGAAGCCGCCGGCTCCCTGTCCAATCTTTGAAAACTGTCGGGCATGCAAGCCCTCAACGCTCGCTTTAGGAAAATTTGCCAGGAAGCCGTCTTGCGATGTTCTCAGCAACAACAAATGAACGCCTGTACACTCTACAATTTTGGTGATTCTTCAGAAATCGATAACAGAATATATAATACTAGTCGGTGAAGATTGCGTGCGCCGACGATACACATTACGTACCGTTGTTTACAGTACTCGCGGGGCGCAGGTCATTGACCTCCCGCTTGCGTTGTTCCAACAGAGAAGAGCAAAATATCTGCCAGTTTTTGCGTCAGATTTTCAGTGTTTGTTAAAATCATATACAGGCATCCATGCAGCTATAATTCTTCCAACTAGTTCGTAGTTAGGTGAAATGTTTATAGGAATCACACGAATCGGTATCCAATATCAGAGTATCAAATAGTAATGGCCCACGGCCGAGACCGCGTGGACCAGCCGATGGCCCACGGCCGAGACCGCGTTGACCAGCCGCGCTGGTAATCCCCCTATTGTACGTGAAAATGGTAGTAAATAAATTAATTAGCCAACAGCCAATCAACAGCCACATCTGCAAACATGACCACACCTGCTTGTATGCCCATATTTGGGCCTTCCCCCGAATTCCTTTCTTATTACGTCACGCGCGTACGCCCCCACAGTACTTTCCTATGGGGACCACTAAAAAGCAAATAAAACGATTGTAAAAGCTTGTATCAAAAAAATTAAAAAAACACCTAAGGGTATTTACCCACTCTACCTCTATACGAAATTACAGGTAATTTCGCCCAAAAATTAAGGAGTTGAATCAATTTAAAGAAGTGGCAGGAGAAGAAGAAGGAGGAGAAGAAACATCAGAAAAAGCAGTATTTCACTCCATACTGAAGTATGGAGAGAAATAATGATGTCTAGACGTTAGAAATTCCCCTACTTTTATCAGCCACTATGCTATTATGACATTATCATCAACCACTATGCTATTATGACATTAATTTTGCAAATTAGGTTTTTATTTGCATAATTGGTACATATTAATGTTAATCTCTTTCTTAGTTACATATGTCATACGTTTAAGGTCCTATTTTGGAGCTAATTACCCTTATAAATTACGCAAATCTATTCCTGATTTGCAAACTTATACAGTATATTTAGTAAATTAAATTTGATATATGTATCTGCTATCTTTGTGCACACAGTTGTTATGTCGACATGGGTTGGTTTTTTTTTCCAATTCAGTGGCTGTTTGTTTTAAGTAAAACTATTTGAAACATGATTACTTACTGCCGATTGACAGAAACTCCATGGCTGTTGTTGGTAAGGTCGACCCTGATTCCAATGGTGAGTGAGATAAAGCTGTGTAGAATGTCGAGGGGGAATTGACAACGGTAGAGCTGCTTGTCTGGCCCGATGTCATCAACGAAGGAGTAGCTGACTTCTTCTGGTTACCTCCGATTACCATGCCTTCTTCATTCTTTGAGTCAGGTGCCATCTAAAAATAGTGAATCTTTATTTGAATCTTTATTTATTGCATGTTCTTGCCCAGGTGGGCTAAATGCACAAATGTGACCAAATGTGTTCGAAACGATAAAAAAAATATGAGTATTGCATATATACTGGAACGCTATATCCTAATGTTAAGTGCTATATATATATATATAGGAGACTATATATTACAACAATACTATATGCTACCTATCATCTAATGTCAGTTGCCCTTTCTTCTCTCTTTTTGAAACATCTGGAAAATTTATTTATTATTTATTATTTATTATTTATTATTTATTATTTATTATTTATTATTTATTATTTATTATTTATTATTTATTATTTATTATTTATTATTTATTATTTATTATTTATTATTTATTATATTACCGTCTCGCCAGGTGCCAGGATTGCCAGCGCTACAGCTGAAGCAATTATCACCAGAAGGCCGCTGCACAGTGCAAGCCAAAACATTGGACTGGACTTTCTCTTGTTCCACATTTCCCTTGCGCCATCTAGGATTTATTGAAATATAAACCTCTTAGTCTTAGTCCTGCAAAGTTACATTCGTATATTGAAAGACTGGACCGTGCGTTTAAAACTGCTTTATCTGTAACATTAGAGGGATACAAGGTAAATTTCCTAGTCATTTTTATTCCTATACAAAGTAACTTAAAGTTAAATCAACTCTTGGCAACACCATTTCAAATAAGTCCCATTCCGAAGTGTAGGTAACAACATATGACGCCTTACTAGTGTACGTAAATGCTTGAAACACAGCTGTCAGCCATGTTTGTTTCTGGTAATTTGTGGCACCTCAAACTGATTGTACCTCGTGTGGGCTCTGAATGCCAACCAGGAATGTCAGCAATATTAGATAATTGCTCAAATATGTTGAAAAGTGTTATATAAATCATAATCCCAATACTACTTTTTCAATATTTTAATTTTGGTGCAAAAATGTTACATAATGCTCCTTTAATTCATATTCAAGACCAAAAGAAATTTTTAAGAAAAACTCGAGTGCAATGTTGTTTTTTCTCTGTATTTACAAAAAAAATCAGTATTATATATTGGTATATATTTGTTTGCATGGTGAAGCATCTATGTTTAACTACTTGTTAATGTTTAACTACTTGTTATTAAGGTAAATGTGCATGATGACGAGCAAATTTATTTGCACATACTTGTGATATTGTGACGACAGCCACGTGCATCTCTATCTTCCTCTCCGCTGTTACCATCTTCTGTGTAGGACGTGCCGGAGTTCGGTTCTTTATCGTGCTCTTCTCCGGGGTACACCACGTCGTCTCCCGTGTCAGGGTGACGAGGCGGGCGTTCATCGGGCACAGCTTCTAGCGGCCCCGGGCCAGGTATCGCATTTACACCGCCATGCTCTAGATCCATGTCTTCGTACTCTCTGTCCGACTCGTCCTCAACTCCGTCAACGTGTTCCTTCTGGTTGTCGAAATGGTAAGGCTGTCCTGGCGTCGGAGTAACGTTACTTCCACCGGCCACATCTTCATCACACTGCTTTGTTGACAAAGAAGTCATTGCAAAAATGCTTTCTCCCTGGCGATCATACTCTCTGTCTGATTCTTCGTTCCTTCCGTCCACTTGTTTCTTGTCTCCCATGAAAAGCTGGCGAGTTGTGGGGACATCAGCTGCAGTGTGTTGCAACCATGGGCCACAGACTAAACCCAAGTCTTCGTGCTTTGTTCCTGAATGCTCCTCAGTGTAGCGGGGCTCCATGTTTGCTATGGATAACAAAATAACAGAACAGCCACCCACCTGATCTGTCGCAACTGACGTGTGAAAAAGATCACGAGACTAATGTTAATCAAAGCACATTAGCATATGCATTGCTACTCGCAGTTGTTTTAAGTTGACACGATGAAAACATAGAGCAGACTAATCTTGACCCTATTCAGACCGGTCTTTTTCAGTCATCCAAGGACGGGGGGGGGGGGTATCAAATTATATATTGCTAAATCTTTTACCCCTTGTCCTGTGGAGCCCGACAATTGTTGTTTTATATATACAGTGCCATCTGTATAACACTCTGAATAGGTACAATTTGGGGGTATTTCTTGTGCAACGCATCGCACCGCAGCGAAACGCAACGAATATGGAAGTAACTATGCTACCGCAGGGCAAAAAAAAGTCGGGGGTCTATGACCTGATTTAGACAAGAAATTATTGCAAAATATTGTGTAAACTAGAAAGGCCGACATGTGCTCAAGAGCAAATACAACACATTTCACCCATTCTTCCTCCCCATTCCAAATTCCCCCTAGAAAGGCCAACAGTTGGTCAGGAGTAAATGCAGCATGGCTTCATCACATCCCCCGTATCAAAAACGGATCTATCCCCCTCCTGCACAAATAGATTGTTCCTAAATCACCCCTGTTCAAAATATGAACTGTTCCAACAGTCTATACCCCCATGCAGCAATGGGATCTTCCAACCCTTTCTGCTGTTGGAACATGTAGAGCCCTGGTAGAATCCGAGTGTTCTATTTAGAACTGTCAGTTGGGCCCTGGGCCTATCACCGCACCTCAAGCTGACGGCGTGGAGGCGGCAGTACGGGGACGTCTTCACCGTCAGGATGGGGATGGAAGATGTGGTGGTTCTGAACGGCTACACTGCCGTCAAGGACGCGCTCGTGGACAGATCCGAACTGTTCGCGTCTAGGCCGCCAAACTACTTGCTTGATGCTGTCTTTGGTTTCAGAAAGGGTAACCATTCCTTTCTTTTTCTTTAAATATCAATTCAGCATTTTTGTTCTACGCACTACTAGTATAGTTAACTATAACTATAACTATGACTATAAGCATACTACAACATAGGTTATTTTTGGTGAGGAAGCAAAGGACAGTAAATAGCAAGATTTGTAAATTTCCTTTAAACGTGGTGCCCTGTATATGTGCGATTTGGGGGTGTTTCTCGTGCAACGCATCACACCGCAGCGAAACGCAACGAATGCGAAAGTAACTACGCCGCCGCAGGGCAAAAAAAGTCAAGGGTCTGCAACCTGATTAAGACATGAAATTATTTGAAAATATTGTGTAAAAATTGCCAGCAGGACAAGGGTTTAGCCGGCCACCCTACAACCAGCCGCTTTCTCTCGGCGGCTGGTTGTAGGATGGCCGGCTATGCAGAATGTGGGACTATTCATTATCCACTGCCTTCAAAGAAGAAGTCGAACCCCTTAATAGCTAGAGTAGTAGAAGAAGTAGAGGTTTTTCCAGACAGATTGTTACCTGTCTCCTGTTTCTGTATACTTGACTGTACAAGCAATTAGACTGTACACGCACACACACACACGCACACTCACGCACACACACACACGCACACACACACACACACACACACACACACACACGCACACACACACACGCACACACACGCACACACACACACACACGCACACACACACATGCACACACGCACACACACACACACGCGAATGCTTACGAAAACACAACCTCTTTTGCGAAGGTAAAACTATCAACCTACTCGCCCTGCAACCGTCTATGCTTGACAATTATAAACGCAAACTCACTGACAAGCCCAAAACATGTACAACGTAACACCTCCGTACCCGGAAATAATCATCCTAACACTGTAAGCGACTTGGCCTTGTAGGGACGAAAGGCTTTAGTTATCACTCAGGAATAATAGTCTTTAGCTTACCGCTGAAGATGAGCTCGCCTTTTAAGGGACAGACTTTCTTTCCCCATTCAACGAAGAATTGTCTTGGATGGAAATGCGTCTTGTTTTTTATGTCATTGTGATCGAGAAGACCTGCATTCAACGGAAAAAAAAACTCATACTCAAACTCAACTTATATCATTACAGAAATTGAGCATAGCAAGGATCTGACCGGGAACTACAAGCCGATATCGAATAATTCAGATTGAAATACATTGGTTGCCTTTCCTTTGTATGTCGCTAGATGACGAGAAAAATACCTGATATATTCATAATGCACAGTTATGTGTGAAGACATATGGTAATGTAGGAATAACCACATTATAATAACATTTCTGGAACATTACAGTGTCCGTGTTTATATTATATTCTGTGTGGAAAACGTCTGGGATCATAGCATAAGCAACTGCATATTTTTAGTTTAATTTATATATTGGTTGCACATGTGTATTTTGTCAATTATATAGTAAGAAATACTATCCTTAAAACATGGCTGTAAATGTATGTGAGATTCGATACGTACCTTTTTCTGACTGTAGCCTCTTTGAATGTATTTCACCAAGGTCTGCAATATTCAGGGCAGGATCTCGTCCTTGCTTTTATAATGAAAATAAAGATTGGACATGGACAGAATAATTACAATCATTACAACCGTAATCTTCTATATTTCATGTCGTACCTTGTTTAATCTAGATCCATGGTGTAATTCCTAGAAGAATATGCCTGGTGGTACTTAAGAGGTATTTGTTTATTTATTTATTTGTTTATTTAACCAGAGAACATATGTTTTCAATGCACCCTTGAGGGCAATCCCCAAACGCAATAAAATAATAACAATATAATACAACATAAAGTAATCACTGAAGAAACTTATGTACAATCAAGGGGCAAATTAAAATAAGGTAACTTTAAATTAAGCACGAACTTAAGTAACAGAAGAATACATCAGGCATACATCAAATAATATCAAATCAATCATACAGGCATCAAATTAATAATAAGTGAAATGATGGAAATTTCCATATCAATGTACAATTGGCAGGCAGTCTTGTTTGTATATTTGTTTGAAACGTAAGAGCTCGAGTGTACTGCCGATTTCAGGTGATATGGTAGATTGTTCTAAAGAATTACGCCAGAGTACGAGAAAGCTTGCTTTCTGTACTCCAGTTGAACTTTTGGCAACTGTAGTCCTCCTTGTATTTATGTTTCAAAGGTATAACTAAGTCCATCAACGCTAATCTTGTATTCCATCGGAAAACTGGCGTTACATCCGATATCTTTTTGACTAAAACCACAACTGTTGAACAGGCCACGATACCTTTAAAATGTCCCATTCATCGGCGGCAAGTGCAGAAGACAAAAACAGCATCACCCAAATTATCATCGTGCGATCTCACAAGTACAAATGTATCCAGCATATTTTGCTAAAAACGTGCTAAAAACGACACCTTTCAGATGATGGCTTCTGCGCATGTCATTCTGATAGTTGTTTGTAATGGCTATACATATGTATGGCGTGTGACGAGAGCTACCTCAAACATGTCGACTTCAAATGACATCAAATTTCAACGAGCTTGACCAAAATGCCAAACGTACATATGGGCTCAGTGGGTAACCTAATATGTATGTGGTTTTATTCAACGTTTTCTTCTATGTATCTAAGACACAATACACTTCGTTTAAAAGTCTTATTGGGGCCTCATATATATATATATATATATACACATATAGTACGATACAAATTATAAAAAAGGGCAAGCTAATAAATGTCGTAAATGTAACGTCAGCTGTGGGAAAATTAGAACAGCTTTAACATATGTCCTCCTTGGCCGTATCAAAGAATGTACCCAGTGTTTGTTCAGCGCGATATCTTTAGGTGCTTACTTGAAACAGGGGGTCTGAATATATTTACTTGGCTTATTTACTGCCGCTGTAAAAGTAAAACCAATTTACTTTTGTAGCGGCAGTGGCTCCGGTAGATACGGCAATGTCAATATTGAGCTGCCATGCATATGGTGCCTTCGTACCTTCTGTCGACAATGCAAAGTCAACAAGGTCAGTGTATTGTTAAGGCTTCTCCGCCGAAACCACACCTAGTCTCTAATAAATTATAATACCCCCATTCCACTTGACGGCGCTCACTCTGCGACCTGAAATTGGTCGGAGCGCAGAAGGAGCGCAGTAAGAACGCCAAGGTCACCATGATTGACACATGAGTCATGGTTCAGACTGTTGTGCGCTTTCACGGCGCTCTGTCTGCGCTCATTGTTGGATCGCCGTCCCGGGCGAGGGTATGGACCGGTTTAAGAAACGTTTAGCTGTAATTAAAAGTGTTACAAAGTCTTACAATGAACATCAGAACATGTGATAGAGAAATTAGGAGCTATTTTTGAAGCTTTGGATCACTGTTTTAATGATAATGTTCACCGCATCCATTTACGAAGCTGCCTGTGATAGGTGAATAGGCTAATTTTATCACTTCAACTTCAGCATCTATGCCAGTATCTGGCTAGCAGTGGTCACATCCCACCAATCAAAACACAGTGCGTCATCAGCAAAAGTCGCTGTACAAGAACGACTACCGGAGGTTTCTGGGGAGCCTATAGTAAACATGTACAATGCAAACAAGCCCAGCTTTGTTACACCATTGAGTTGAAGTTGATGAAGGTGACTGAAATCTTTTGTGACAAGATGTGGATAGTATTTGCTGCATTTCTGTCGGTTGCTGGAGTCAAATGTGCGCATAATGCGTCAAATAAATTCTCAAGCGGAAATAAAGAGGGTCAATTTAATCCAGCGAATAATTTAACGTTATGGGAACACTCTGGGCCTCGGCAAGACTTTTCAGAACACAATTCAGGCCGGGTACTTGACAATCATATAGCCCTTTGCAGTGCCGCCGACCACCGGCACCGCCCGCGTTCGGGGCGGGGCATATCTCTTTATAGTGCCGACTACCACCGGGGCCGCTCGTGTCTCTATACAGGCAGTCAACTGCCCACTCCATTTATGTCATCTTTGCTAACATTTAATGTGTAGCTCTGGGTCATTATACGATCTAGTCGGACCGAATTCTATACGATACGCCAGAATATACGATAATGCGCTATACAATTATGCATTGTTTTTACAATGGTGTGAATGGTAAATGGTTTGGTGATTTTGAATTCTATACAATTACCCGAAATATACAATTAAAATATATACAAATAAGTGGAATCCCCTGTATATATATATATATATATATATATATATATATATATATATATATAGAGAGAGAGAGAGAGAGAGAGAGAGAGAGAGAGAGAGAGAGAGAGAGAGAGAGATTTTATTCCAACATGCAATCACAACATGTGGTGACGCCAGTTTTTTCAACTTATAGCCACCAACACAGGGCACAATACAATAACTTTCTTAAGGGCACAAGATCGGTACGTACGAACGGGGCACGCGTGTCACCCGTACTCGCACGTGCGGGTGATGAATCCGCAGACTGCACGCAGAAAAAGTTTTACACGCACTTATAGTTCTACGGCGTGTCTGCATGCTTCCGAATCCGAAAGGATTCCGTACGGAGGTGGTACTCACCACGCACGGATGTCCTACGTTTGCCCACATTTTGGCACGTAGACAGCACGCAGAAGCACGTACGGCTGGTTGTGACCGAGGCTTTAACCAATGAAGTCCATATTAGTCTTAATCAGATTCGTACAACCACACATGAAAGGGTCCCTGATGCAATATTTTGTTAAATTATATATCAGATGAATAAAAGTAGGAATACATGTCTTATTTTACTTAATTTTTACACTTAAACATGCAGCTCTGAAAGCAGTGTCATTTGATAACAGTGTAGCTGCTATAAAAAAGAGAATTTTCACCAAAACCTTGTCTTCATAACAATTTTCTTTCATATAGACTGTTGCAAGCAATATGTGGTATAGCATGCGCCTCATGGCTATTTACATGAGAATGCTTCTGTTCTTCTGTTATTTCGTGGCCGTTAAGCAGTCTGGTAAAAATAAACGTGGCTCGTCAATACTTCCCTGAGAATGCTTTTATCATTTCAATACTGTCAATTAACATTCGGTAAAGCGACCGGCTCGTGAATTTTTTCTTTCCTGGGAATGCTTTCATTGTTTTACGCCGCCGCCGTTTGGACCGTGCTGATTGGTCAACGTTTCTCCCTGGCTTGCAAAGACTTAATTAATCAAAAACCAAGACAAGCTGTGAATTTGGGGCGGGTTAACTAGAGCACTCCGGAGCCACGGCAGAGAACAGAGCTGCGGTTTGTGCTGTCCAGGCTAACCTACAGGTGTGTACGAACTCTTTGTAACATCAAAAGGTAAGGGTGATATTGCAATATATAACATGGTGTATTAATGGTTATGGCGATGAAGCTTATGGTAAAAGTCTCGTTGTTGCTGCTTATGCAGCTGCTAGTCCCGCGGGCCGACGCCGGTAGCTGGCAGAGCTGCCGTGAAGTGCCCGTGGCGAAGTATGGTGTAGGTGACAGCGGTAGTGATTGTCGTGAGTACCGGTATGCCATTGGAGTGTACCGGTACAAGTGGAACGAGGACCCGTTTGAGTTTTACAGCTACGAGGGCCCCTTTGATACCGTCCCTTTGGGCCAGGTTTTCCAATCTTGCCAGGTCTGCTCAAACGAAACAAGGCCTACCCAGGGGGGTTCTCCTCCACAATCCATAACCGACATCATGATCGTTGAGAACAACGTCTGTAAGCTTGGCCCTGACAAAGCAGAGATCCTGTCTTAGATCCCATGTGGTACAGATTGCAGGCTGTGGTTTGTGGGTTGTAACCTAACGGCAATAGAGGTAGGGGCGTTTGCTAAGTTACCACAGGTATCTACCCTGGTCATCTGGCGGAGCAATGTCCAGACTCTGAAGAACTGCACGTTTGCTGGGATGGAGGGTCTCGAGTATCTGCTGCTGTTGGAGAACAACCTGACACATCTGGAGGTGGGATAGAAAAATCATGCATTCCGTAGTATACTCTTCAGCGATTTGTATTGTCAAGTTGAACATTGCTTGTCGCTTATTTTTCATAGCTTGGATGTCACAGCCTTTTACTTAAACTTGTTTACGGTGTCTTAGTCGCTTTTCTGCTAAAAAAGACACATATTTTATCCGTCTGTATTGAACATGTCTTCAGAATTTGAGGAGGTGAATTGGTTGGCCAAATCTTAGCGAAATATGAGGACAACCAATCATCAAAGGCCCAGGCATTTTATTTGTATGTGAAATCATCACTAGATGCATGGATCCAGTCTTTTAGCAATGAGGTGATAGAGAAAACGTACTAAAGATGAAAAGGCTGACATACCGATCAATCGTTTTTATAATGTATAACAAGTTGTTCTGCTGCAGTGTGGCTGCCTTGATGGGTTGCCCCGGTTGTCAAACATCATCCTGGTGGACAACCAAATCCTGACGATGTCTCCTGACGCTTTCCAGGGGTTGCAGCCGCGGTGGTTTGACGTAAGTGCCAATCTTATCGCTAACGTAGCTCCCGGGACCTTGCAGACGATCAAGTCCGTAGTATATGTCCACGCCGCAGAGAACAAACTCCGGTCGATCGGCGTGGGGATGTTCTACGGGCTTGAGCGGCTGGAGGTCCTGAACCTGCAGGGTAACAGAATCTCCCACATTGCTGTGGGCGCGTTCTACTCAAACACGGAATTGACTACCCTAAATCTTGCACCAAACAGGCTGATCTTCCTTTGTGGCGGGTGGTTCAAATCGTCCTTTCCAAACAATATCATAGCCCGTGATAACGGTATTGCAGTTATTGTGTCGGAAGGCAGGGCGTTGCCATTTACCCGGGGAATCCACCTGTCCAACCAGCCACGCTGTACGTGTGCGAATCTATCTATCTATATCTATATGTTGTACTGGACAAGGCCTCAAACTGGGGCATCACGTCCAGGGTCATTGACAATTGCGGCCGGTGGGGTGAGGTGCTCCGTTCAAGGAAAAAAATCAAACAAAAATGTGTTGTGTGCAATAGTAAACATGGCCGCAATGTGTCAGTAATGACTGACTAAGGAGTGGGGAGGCCCATGTGTTGGGCCAACCCCATCCTGAAGATGTCTGTAGTTGGTGCTGAGACTAGATGTGCTGGTAGGTGGAATGATTGGCTTAACGACTACGAGGGGGACTACCCAAAGTTCAAGCAGCGCCAACAAGGCAGTATATTACGCCGAAGGGCGTTATGCCAACTACAAAGTCAGGCACAAATACCTTCGGGCGTTATATTTTAAGCGTAAGACTAGCAACCTTTCCATGTGTACCCCAATACATTGCTGTAGAAACAGCAAGGCTGACTTGCATTCCTATATGCCGTTGAGCATGCACTTTTAAGATACGGGAAATAAAACAACATAACCTGTACTTACCAAAGAGTAACGCACGAACAAGCGACAGCAGGATGGTTTGAAGGCAACGCCGATTGTTGAGTCTTCAGAGTCGGGAATGGTAGAATCAGACTGGTCAACTCTGTTATAAAGAAACCGATTGGGCAGTAAAACCTTGTAGTCGATTGTAAAACGCTTGTAGTCGATTGTACGTTATATAGTAATGAAAGAGATTCATGGATAAGTTCCCAAGCTTTGGTCATTTAAATGAAGTAGAAAAATTCAGATTTCTTATGAAACTTGACAAATCATGTATTATTAGTTCTATATGCTCGTACATATTTAACTGCGTCAAGAAGAGAGAAGAAGTTGAACATGTAAATAGTAGATCGCATTAGTATGTATAGTTTAAGTGCAATTGCTGTACCTTTCTCCTTGTCTATTTATGACCTGTACTTAGCTTGTTAAGAGCACAAATGTACAATAAACACTGGACAAAATAGGTTCAGATACAGTCATATCCGGACCGTTATCTTGTCGTATCTTTTTAGAATACGAGCATATACGAGCGGATGCAAGTCGGATCTGTCACGTATCCGAAATTTCGGATCCTGTTATCCGGACTCTTTTGGATACGACAAAAATCCGAAAGACGTATTTCTCACAGATTCGGGGACGGATTTCAGAGGTATTTTTTTGCATCCTTACAATATAACATTAATGGACAACGCTCATAACGTCGGTATATGTGCCAGATACAAATTAAAAACCTATAGCTATTCTGAAACGCGAATCCCCTGTCGTTGCTCCGAATTCA
>NW_017804165.1:2282566-2284422 GCF_001625305.1 Branchiostoma belcheri | reverse complement strand
CTGCTGCAAGGTGTTAAACACATATAGGTGGAGACGAGTTACGGTACAACTTCCCGCTATTTTCGTTGATTTAACACGACATGACGTCAAAACGACGTCGTGTGCGTTACTGTTCTTACTAGAATATCAAAGTATGGATCATTATAAAGGGATTGAAATTCGTTGCATCTTGTAAAATAATATTGTTACTCTGCTACAAGGTGTTTAACACCTGCGGGCGGAGACCGGCTACGGTAAAACTTCCCGCCAATTTTCTTTAATCTAAGACGACGTGACGTCAAAACGACGTCGTGTGCGTTACTATTCTTACTAGAATATCAAAGTATGGATCATTAAAAAAGGGATTGAAAGTCGTTGCAAGTTGTAAAGTTATATAGTTACTCTGCTACAAGGTGTTAAACACCTAAAGGTGGAGACCAGTTACGGTACAACTGCCCGCTATGTTCTTCAGTTTAAGACGACATGACGTCAAAACGTCGTCGTGTGCGTTACTTTTCTTACTTGAATATCAAAGTATGGATCATTATAAAGGGATTGAATGTCATTAAAAGTTGTAAAATTATATGGTTACTATGCTACAAGGTGTTTTTGTTACAACTTCCCGCCATCTTTACTCGAATCGGCGGCCAGCTTCGCTTCAGCTTCAGTTTATTATATTGTCGCTAGGTGTCGTTTTCAACTCGTTAATTTGCAGTTATTCTTTACCTTAAGTCCACATGTCGTCAACACGACGTCGTCGGCGTTACTTTTCTGAAAAGAATATCATTATAAAGGAATTGAAAGTCGTTGCAAGTTTTAAGATTATATGGTTACTCTGTTGCAAGGTGTTAAACACCTATAGGTGGATACCAGGTACGGTACAACTGCCGGCCATTTTCTTTAGTTTTAGACGACGTGACGTCAAAACGACGTCGTGTGCGTTACTTATCTTACCAGAATATCAAAGTATAGATCATTATAAAGGGATTGAAAGCCATTGCAAGTTCTAAAATTATATTGTTACTCTGCTACAAGGTGTTAAACACCTAAAGGTGGAGACCAGCTACGGTACAACTTCCCGCCTTTTTCCTTAGTTTTAGACGCGTGACGTCAAAACGCGTCGTGTGCGTTACTTTTCTTACTAGAATATCAAAGTATGGATCATTATAAAGGGATTGAATGTCATTTTAAGTTGTAAAATTATATTGTTACCCTGCTGCAAGGTGTTAAACACATGTAGGTGGAGACGAGTTACGGTACAACTTCCCGCTATTTTCGTTGATTTAACACGACATGACGTCAAACGACGTCGTGTGCGTTACTATTCTTACTAGAATATCAAAGTATGGATCATTATAAAGGGATTGAAAGTCATTGCAAGTTGTAAAATTATATAGTTACTCTGCTACAAGGTGTCAAACACCTGAAGGTGGAGACCAGTTATAATTACGGTACAACTTCCCGCCATTTTCTTTATTATGGGTTCACCACACCACGAAGTGGTGTGGTGAAACCATATTGCTTTTTCTGATGTTTCTTCTCCTTCTCCTCCTCCTCCTCCTGCCATATCTTTAAATGGATTCAGCTTCTTCATTTTAGGGCCTAAGGTCCTGAAATTTGGTATGGAGGTACAGTGGGCAAATACCCCTAGGCGTTTTTTAAATTATTGTGATACAGGCTTTTAGAATGGTTTTATTTGAGTTTTTTGGCTGTGTTATAGCAAATGTATTACTGTGTTAGTCTGCCTTGTTTACCACGTTTGGGCATGAGTCATGACAATGGAATGCAGGGCATCAACCAATAGGCATGCAGCTTTCCTCTATACTTCTTGCTGATTGGCTGTTGGGATTTAACTTGATTACACCTGCTACAGAGCA
>NW_017804165.1:2266172-2281000 GCF_001625305.1 Branchiostoma belcheri | reverse complement strand
GTTAATCTCACGCAAGGTGTTTAGCACCTGAGGGTGGAGACCATTCACTTGAATCGGCCGCCAGCATCAGCAGATTATGATATTGTCGCTAGGTGTCGTTTTTAAGTCTTTAATTTGCACTTTATCGTTTAATTGGTACTTTATGATTTTATTCATCTTTGAATTGATATTCTATGCGTTATTACAGACCATTTGCAACAATTCCCCATTCGTGATTTTTCTTTGGGGTCGATTTAGGAAATTTCTGGGATTTCGAATCTGTATTTGAATCAGCTGCTATGCTCGGTTTAGTCCCGAATCGGCGGCTGAAAGGGCGGCTACGAATCGGCGGCCCAATCGGCGGCCTACTTCAGGTTGGTAGTTTGCCGGAAGTTTGATGTCTTGGACCTTGATTGCAAGGCCGTGTCTCTTATTATTTTCTTCCCGGACCATAACCCGAAGGTAAATGAACGTATTCGTAAGTTATAAGCAAACCCTGAGGAAATCCTGTACTGCCATGGGACACATTTATTATTATCATTTGTGCAACACAAGTGCTAACAGTTCAATGATCTTTATAATTTGACTCAACAAGTACCAGGGACTATAATTTGTATATATATATGTTAACTGTTACATGTATGATCAGTTGTCATGTCAACATGACTATCTGCGATACGCAATACTATATGATATGATATGAATTTTTATGATATGATATGATTGATACACAATGATACTCCATGATAACGTTAACGGGGGGTGCCCTAATTCCGAGCTACTATATGTTCCATGCAAACGCACAGACCTTTGGTAATAGTTTATCTGACCAAAAACCCGCGCAACATTAGATATAATATTGACAGATAAAGATCACAACGATTAAAGCTGCACAGCTGTGTATTTCACTTGAGTGTAGCGCCTTGCACCCAAGCGTAATGGCTCACGAAACGCACGGCAGTTTTTTGGTCATTTTGCCGGTGGAACGTTCTATCGCAACAGGGGTGCCCTAATTCCGACCTAGTGTTTAACACAGGTCGATCTGAGAAGAGAGTTTTGATGATAATATGATATCTTTACCCACAGGTTGACCAGTCCTGGTCAGACGTCCTTGTCATTGGTGCCACAGTTTCCAGTCCAGTCATCAGTTAACTTCAGAGGCATCAGTACTGCTAACGTCAGTATGTCCCCAGAGGACTGGGATGCACGATGGACAGAAGGGCGGATCGGCTTCCATAAGGCCGAGGTCAACACGTAAGTATTAGACTTCCCCTCTTTCATAACATGGTTCATGTACTACAAGTACTACATTCTGACTAAGTACTAGCAAGAAATGTACTTTTCTTCAATGAATGATCAGTTAAAGATGTTATGGTTTTCTAATGATAACTGTTATGACAATGAATTTTATTTAAAATTAACATTCTCACACGTTATGTGTACTGTCTGCAGGTGCCTTCAGAAGTATGTGGATGACATGACTCGCAGGAGACAGAAAGTCAAGGTGTTGGTACCTCTGTGTGGGAAGTCGGTGGACATAAAATGGTGAGTGTACCTCAGATCAGCCACTCCCTATTGGAATGAGCTGGACATTGCGATTGGAGAATATTGTTGTGGTCGATGATATACTTAATGGTGCTGAGTCTTCCATCAGCCAGCCTTACAATACAGTTACATCATTTACCAGCCACCTGAATTTTCTGTGATTATCACCACTCAGGCTGGCTGACCAGGGTCATACAGTGGTTGGAGTGGAGTGCTCCTTACAGGCAGTGGAAGCATTCTTCCAGGAGAGCGGCCTCACCCCGACCATCCGTGATGTACCCAACCTTAAGGGAGGAAAGCTCTTCCAGGTGCAACTTCCAGCTGTTTAAGATTTTTAGTTGGGTCTCTTTTGATGTTAGGGCTATCCTTTGTTGTTAGGGTTTGGGGTTGTCAATTTTTAATCTGCTAATAATCAATGGTGAATTATCTTTGATTTTGAAGAATGTTTTTCCTATGATGGTTTATAAATGTCTGACTATGTGGCTTGTACATTGTATATGCCTCGAATGTTGCTCAGTATTACTTGTAAGAGTCTAATGCAGCGAAATAAAATCTACTTTGTGTACTTTTCTAATAATTGATTAGCTCCAGTTATAACTCTAGAAGTATTATGAGCTATATAAGCTGAGTATGAGCTATATACATATAAGCTGAGGTTGTACTTTTCTTTCCAGAGCCAAGATGGAAAAGTTTCTCTGTATGTATGTGACTTCTACGACTTTTCTAGGTGAGATGTATTTTATACCTGCTGATAATTATGGATGTCTTAGAAGGTTATTTTCTTGCCTGGAAGGATTACAACTCTTGTGTTTTTTTTACTGGTCATATATTTTTTCTCACCCATTCAAATGTTAACTCAGGGATGTAGAAGGAGACTTTGATGCAGTGTGGGACAGAGGCTCTTTTGTTGCCATCAACTCAACAGACAGGAAAAGGTAGGAAAAAAACTATAGTACCCATAGCAGATATATGTGCTATTTTCCAGTGATTTCAGTCTTTAGCATTATAAACATCATTTTTAACCGTAGAAATAAAGCTTCACTTTACATCGATGTCCTAACTTGTAATTAGAGGGCTCTATCCATTTTTATCCATGGTACAGGTATGTAGACCTGATCCTGTCTCTTATGAAGCTGAGTGGATGCTGCCTTCTCGTTACACTGGAGTATGATCAAAGCAAACATGCTCGTAAGTAATTTATGACACACTATCAAATTGTGTAGGAATTCATACCATATGTCTTTAGAAAAAGTGTTTCCATGTTCCACATTTATTACAACTTAGGACAAGTACAGTACATGCTATGCCAAAAATTACCCTGTGTTCGTTTGTTTTGCATTGTACTTCAGGTTCATCCTGAGTTTTTCTTTCTACAGCTCCTCCTCACAGCATCCCACCATCTGATGTGCAAGACAGCTATGGTAGGTCTCACCATGCAGTTTTGGGTGTTAGATGTTTACTTCTGCAACTCTTAGCAAAGTTAGGATACTAAGGATAGTTTGTAATTTCATTGTCAAATTTGTCACCAGATATGCCTGAGGCTGAAACCTTGAGCCATCTCTCCTAACAGGTGCTAAATGTGATGTGCGCCTCCTGGAGTCAGTTGATGGTTTGACAGAGAGGCACAGGACGGGCTGGGGACTGAGCTCCCTTCTTGAACACTCCTACCTCATCACACCAAAGTAGGCACGGATTTATTTATTTACAATTGTGTGTCAGAATTTTCATCATTGTTTATGTTGATGTTGTGGGACGTATGGTTCTAGTTTGTTGGGTTATAGCTTGTGACTTCTGAATTCTTGCCATGGCTTGTGTCCTGTACATGTGTCTCTACATTCTAAAGTGTTCCTCGCTGATTTTTCCCCACAGACTACCTGAGGGACAAACTGTCAACAAATACGGAGAGGTGGAGAACTTGCTGGTGACTCCTGAGGACTGGGAGGTTCGATGGGGCAAAGGTCACACTGGGTTCCACAAGTCTGAAGTTTGTGGGTAAGGAGAACAGTCCAGTACACTGTCACACTGTTGATACACATGTACTTAAAAGATTCTATAGCTAAGAATGAACCACTTCCAAGTAGACAAGCAACAGCATGTACATGTACATGTACATGTACATGTAAGTCTGCTATCATTTTCCCAGCATATAACCCATGCACAGCAATATATCTATACATGTATATACATATATAGATATACACTTAAATAGATCCAATTCATATTTTGCAGTTCTCTTCAAAAGTACATAGCAGATATGACAGGAGGGAGGTCAGAGGTCAGGGTTCTGGTGCCCCTGTGTGGAAAGACATTGGACATGAAATGGTGAGACAAGCGTGTTTGGTAGTTTGTTATTTCTTATTGATAATGGTTACTATAAACAGACAGGTCTGTACAACCCTGGTTTGTGACTGTTGCAGGCTTGTTGACCAGGGACACACGGTTGTTGGTGTGGAGTTTGCCAAACAGCCTGTTGAAGAACTCTTCCAGGAGAACAACATGACTCCAACTGTTAGTGATGTCCCAGGGATGCCAAATGGAAAGCTCTACCAGGTAACAGATCATGCTTTCAATCAGCAAACAGTCCAGTTTGTTGTATAGAATGATATCACTAGATTTATATTTCCTAAACCTCATCTGTATATAGTTTTTTTTTGCTTTGGTACAAATTTTTTATGTATTATAGTGTATATGAGGGTTTGTATATACTGCTTGTCCTGCCTATTGTAACTTTTTTTTGTTCTGTATGCAAACTCTTTCAATTCAGGGATTATAATAATAATAGTTTATTGACAACAATCCTTGTACATGGCAGCGTTTAAACCGCTGAATTGCGTACACAGGTTTAAAAACAATTAAACAATAAGGTGGGCTAAACAAACAAAGGACATTGACAAACTAGGTACAAACAACTTAAACAAATACTAGCTGTACGCAGTTATAAATTAGATATATAAGTGATTAAAAACAATATTGGTCCGGTACTGGGAGATTTCAACCTAGGTCTGCTTGTTCCTGGATTTTCATCCCTGCTGCAACGTTTGCTTTTTGGTGTTGAAATAAATAAATAAATGACAAATATACATAAAAATAACAGTACTTACTTTTTGCAATAAAGGGTTCAATACAAATCTTAAGTTTTTTTCCTGTTTCAGAGTGGAAAGCTGTCTGTCTATTGCTGTGACTTTTTTGATTTCACAAGGTAGGATTTTTACTGTTTCTTTCTTGTTCAGTCATAGATGTTTATTGTAATTTGAAAATTCTCTGATTTTTCAAAGAAAAATGGACAAAAAAATGAAATTGTACAGGTCAAAATCCTTCCTCACCCAAGCAATCTTGCATCTTTTTATTTGTGTGTACAGTGAAGTAGCAGGACAGTTTGATGCTGTGTGGGACAGGGCTTCACTCATAGCTATCAATACAGCAGACAGGGAGAGGTAGGTACTATACTATGTACGTTATCAGTATTATTAAATAATCAGAATGTGGACTTTCCAACTTCAGTAAGATTTAAGAAAATTTAGAAAACTAATGGGTAGGTTTTCATTGTTAGAAATGACATGATTGAACAGAATCAGTAATGAAGGTGACCTATCTGTACCCTGCCACAGATATGCTGCTTCTATAACTTCTCTCCTGAAGTGTGATGGACACTACTTGCTGGAGACTTTGGAGTATGACCAGACTAAGATGAATGGTAAGTACAATATGTAACATATGTGAATTTAACCTGTCATGGGTAGAAGCTGCATGCTGCTGCAGTTAATCTAGTGTCCACTATTTTGATGCACTGCAACTAGTATGAAATGAAGGTTCAATGATTTTACAATTACTAGTACAAATGTAGTATGCCTCACAATGTTATGTTGATGTTGCAGGACCTCCATACACCGTTCCTGGACAAGTAGTAGAACAGTTGTATGGTGAGTATGGGTTAGGCTGTATTTTTGTACAGAAAAGCACTGGAATCCTGCTTGAAATTCTATGGATTTAAAGTATTTGAACCAATTTTCCAACAGTCAATAAAAATGAGACTTGCTAGTAGATTCACTAACCGTCTTGTCCCTTTGATGTTGCGTAGTGTATGACACAATTTCCTTGCCTGTAGGTGCCAAGTGGGACATCCGACATCTGGAGACAGGAGATGGCATGACAGCCAATGCCAGGAAGTGGGGTCTTCAGTGGATGACCAAAAATGTCCAACTTCTCAGTCTCAAACCTTTAAGTTAGTAATCCTGAAGGGGATCATCATAGGATATAATCTACCTCGCTTGGGTGTAATTTTATGGTGCAATCTCGTGTTAATTGTACAAACGTGTCATGGTGTATTTCCACTTCTCATGCAATATGTGATTGAAGCTGTTATTTTATGACACTTGTGCTGGTAGAATTGAGGTGTAGTTAGTTAGTTAACATGCTTTGTGAATGAAACTTTTCAATAGTAAATAGAGTCAATACATCATTCTTCCTGTTACAGAGAAGTGAAACTTTATTCAAAAGTGTTGCTCAAAGCACAAGTACTCGACAGGTCCAATCATGCACAGATACAAAAATATATCCCAAAATGACAACTATATTGCAACATCTCCCTTCATCACTCTTGTATATACTCTTTCATACAGTTCTCTCTCAGTGTACCTATGGTACACACCTTAAATATCTATACTACATAGATAACATTCTATTTCAAACCTTCTTAGTATGACACCAGCAACATCACTGTTTCAAAACCAACTTGGTTTCACTGTCAGACCTTCAAATACTCTTCACAGAATCACCAAATTTTACAAACATATATTAATGGACCAATATATCAACAAAATATTTGAATGTATGTAAGTGTTAGTAACTTACAATAAGTATACTCATACATAAAACAACATGACAAGTTGGATGAGGTAATTACATGTTATACATGATTGATATGTGCCATTTGGTTGTGTTGCAAGAAAATGAACATGAAAATATCAACTCTTAGGAATACATACCTTTGTATTTTAGTCACAAGAAAGAAGGCAACACAACACATCATATCAGAGAATATTGCAACCACTTAGTTCTTGTGAATTTGTTAATAGTAGCATTACAACACTGTTGACAAACGTTTTGTGACTTGTCTTTAGCACAAGTTGAACAGCTGTAGCAGGGCAATATGGAAATAGCCATCTACATGATTGTACAGTCATGTATACTGCAAATGCTTTGACTACCATTTAGTGGATGGAGTGTGTGTCTCTAACTGATCACAAACCAAAAAACAATGACAGGTTCTAGAAATCAAAGGCACACACTGCCAAAGGCAACACTGGTTAAAGCACTATACAGGTCCATATGAAGAGATACACAGAGATGAAGGGCAGGCTGAAGACAGCTAGCATCTCAATCTGACTTCAGGTGATTTGATCTTGAGAACCTCAACAGTCAAATGATACTAATTATAAGTCTTCTGCTCTGTTTCATTTTCAAGGTTGCAAAATCTGAGGAGTTGCAAAGAGATCTGAGAACCAAGTCTGAAGAATGAAAGAGAAAGTGTCATAAAAATAAACTCAAATTTTAAGAAATAAGTTGAAATGCTTAAAGCCATCTCTCTTGGTCCACTATAACCAGGCATGACGATTAGAGAACACTTAGTATGATTTTAACAGTGAATCGTTATATGATTTGAGGTGCAATTCTTGTCTCTACATTTCCACATCAGCCATGACATACTGCACAGCAACACTATTACAGAATATCATAAATTCTAAAACAGCATATGACATGTACAACCATTACTTTATCAGTAGACATAGTTACAGCTATGATCAATCCCCTGCTTTCCGTTAGATTTACTTTTCTCTCCTTGATATTCAAAATGCTTCAATGAGGCTTATGGAAAATTAATTAAGTTGTTTTTTCTCTTTTGCTACATAAGATAGACTTTTAAGTTAGTTTCTACTCTTCATTCATTCACAGAAATAAACATGACAAGTTCCAAAGTGTATTTTGTGTTAGTAATTTCTGTAAACAACTTTCAAAATCTTCCATGCCAGATGTAGTCAGAGTTGATATACATATACTCAGCATTTGGGAAAGGAGCAAATGAACACAATATTTTGTGGATCCCCTAGTTTACCCAAAGTGCATTATGCACTGTACAAGATCAGTTTCTCCTCCTATGAAAGGCCAGGTTAATGCTCCATTTTTGGTCATGTTGGCAATAGTCCACTGTTTTCTTAACAAGACAGCAGCTGTATGATGTAGCTAAGTGATGCAAGCATTGCAGAAGTTTAGCCATGTGATAATCTCTGTCATCATATATTAGTTAGCAGCTATGACATGTATTTTTGCATTGTCTGCCAACAGAGAAGTGGTGAGTATCGTACTACCAGTAGTATCCATAAGTTATATAGCTCTTGAGAGGTACCTATATGTAGGACAGATATTTTTCTACTTATGCACTGGCAAAGGCAAGAACAAAGCATAATTAATATACACAAACAGACAACAGAGATGACACAATTCATGAGGACTGCACAATGAGGACTTACACATAGTTGAGGTGAACAATTCTTATATAGTTACAATGAACAATATTTCTTTTGTTACTACATACATATATTACAGACTATACACATCTAAGGCCAACCACAGACACAATGACCACATCACGTTGGACACTATCTTACATGACTATTTACTGTGGTGGTGGCCATGGCACATCCTGGCTACTCGGTCCCCTTCCCAACGTGATAGATTTCATGCCAGAACTTTTCAGTGGCTGCAGGAGCTACAAATGTACAGGGATAGAAGGAAGGTCACCACATTGGGTCTATGGCTTTTCCTATGTCAACAACTGGCTAACATTTTACACAGTATTACAAACATTATATAACGTAACTAAAACAGGAAACTGGTATACGTACTTGGAATGCCAAGATAAACAAATTTGATGCATATTCAAACTTAAAAAACATATTCAAAATGTTACAATACTGTGAAACTTTCTTTAAGAACTAAATTTCAAACCTGTACAAAATATACTTTATAATGAATATATAAATTTAATAAAATCATCCATACAGCTGTGCACCTTCATATTGAACATAAAGCAGCTTTTAAATGAAGTAAAAGCATACTTGATTGTTCTGCACACATACAATAAGTACACTATACAATACACAGGGTAGATCTTGGGTACAAAGTTTGTCAGCAAACTTTACTCTAAGCCGCAGGTTCACTCTGCTCTGGTCGACCATCATCATTGGGATTCTTACTTTTCTGTTTGCCAGGCTGGTCGCTGGCATTGGCATTTTCATCTTCTTTCTTATCATCACCAGCAGCAGTGTTGTCTGGTGGGCTGTCTGCTTCCCCGTCTGTGGCAGCATCATTTCTGTTTTTGTAACCTGACAAACGACAGATACATTAAGTCAAAAAGTCCAGAATGTCTGCAATTCCTATACAACATACTGTCACACTCACTCACTCACTCACACTCACTATCGGTCAGTTTATTGTCTGTTGTAGTTGACATTATTTCCTTGATATACATGTACGAGTATAGCAATGGAAGGCATTCACTTATTCTGGTGGTAACTACGAAATAGTTGACAGGTCACTCTAAGAGCATAAATGTTTTCTTTTTCAATGAAAACTTACAATGTAGTGATGAAACAAATACATAAACTCTATGTAGACATACACTGTACCTTCTTCCACCAGCTCTCTTTCTGTCTTCCCATCGTCTTCATCTTCATCCAACCACCTGTATGCAAGAAAACAAAAATACACCAGAGTCAGGTGTATAATAATAAACCTGGCAGTAGCAGTTGGCAGTACTGTTGCTAATCACTCAAGGCTATGCACGAGTCAGTTAGTCTGAAGTCCAACTTCAAAGTTGAAAAAAATTCTTGCTTCTATGAAAGAAACTGAGAATGTGAACTACAGGAATGTTTGTGAAACCACCTTCTTGGTGAAACTGACCTGTCACACTGGAACACAAACTCCTCATCTGTAGCCTCAGATTCTTTGATGATCACCTTATCTAAGTACCAGCCAGACCCTGGAAGGATAGGAGGGGAATACATTAAGCATTTGTAGAAAATCACACCCTTCTAAAGTCTATTTAATTCATTAGAACCATATTATATCATCATACAAATGCCAAAACAAATAAGATCTAATGTACAAGACGTATTACTATAGAAGCAATCTTACAATTATAATAACATTGAAATCTTTGAATCACATGCAGAAGTAGACAGATCATAAGTCATGAAAAGTTATTGTTTGCTTTGCTATATCTCACTGATGGACCTGGTGATTAACTTAAGATGTGCTATAATAATTGTGCAATAATTGTGAAATACAAGGAATGGGGAAAATATGGGTAACTCACCCCTTCCTTTCCCATCATGCCCTATCACAATCCTCTCAGGGATTCCCACCGGCAGGGTTTCAACTTGGAACGTATCAACCTGAAAGGAAACGGTTGGTTAAGATTAATTGACACCAACATTTTCTATTCTAATGAAATAAAGAATGAATTTCTCTTCTTATATCTGAGAGGTAAATCACGAGAGAGATAAACTAAAGGAATTTCTCGTTAGAAGAATCAAGAGTCACTCTAACTTAAACATAAAGGTGTAAAACAAAACATTTCATTCCTTTACTAGTTACATATAGCCATAATTTACAAACACCCTGCCAGATAGAAACATTGATGACTCACCCCTCCAGATTCAAACTTGTTGTGATCTTCCATGTTGTTGATGAGCTGGAGCCTTGTTGAGGCCCCGTTGCTTCCATAGATGACCATGTGCACTGTGGAGTCAGTGCCTGCACCAAACTTGTCTCCAGTGTACACCTTGACTATGTAGTCCTGCTTCTCTACAGGCAGCTCTCTCTCCAACTGTCCTTCACCTCTGTCTTTGGACAGCCAACTTCATTGGAAAGTGGTAAAAACAAAAAGCATTTAATTTCATTTTTGTGCGTACCTCTAAGATAAGCAAATTTAACTGTAACTTGAAAATGACTACAGACAGTGTTTAGCCAAACTAACACGATCCAACTTTTAGCACCTGTATATAAATTCTGAACATGTTGGACAGAAATGATAGAACTGTGCGACAGGGTACGATATGTATAATTTTCAATATATCCTTTATTGTACAGATTAAACATTCCTAAACCTAGAAGCCAGTACAGTATGGTACAGTACTATTTTTTACCATATCTTTGTGCAAGGTAGAAATGTAAGCTATCACCACTTCAGCACCAAGGACAGAGACAGGGCAACAATGATGTTTTTCTCTTGCTGAGTTTGCAAAGTTAGTAAAAGATGTGAGAGTATCAACAGTAACTGTACCTGTTACAGATGAACTGGAAACTTTCCTTACTGGACGGCGACTCCTTGATGATCACCTTATCCAGGTACCAGTCTGATCTGGAGCCGTCATGGCCGATCACTATCTTAGTCAGGTCAGACAAGGACACAGCCTCCACCTCAAACAGGTCCACCTGGAACATGGCACATGGCTCAACATTTAAAAACATAATATGCAAAATACTAAATAGATAGTGCTTCTTAATGTCATTAACAGATGGGTCTGATATACAGGGATGACATATTATAAAGTTTCAAGTCAGATACATGTATCTACTATACAGAACCATGTACTTCTGAGGCACAAGTCTGCTGTTCTTGGACAGAATATTCCTGAGCCAATTTCACAGCTTTGTGTCTGTCTGCACTTACCATTCCTCTCTGGAACGGTGTGTGATCGTTGAGTTTGTTGACCAGCTGTCTCTTCCCAGTGTCCCCTCTTGTGCCATACATCGTTATGTAGACCTGAGAGTCTGTAGCTGCCTCCTCCAGGTCACCAGTGCGCACACCAACCTGGTACTTGTGAACTGGTGTGAAGCAGAGGAGCTCAATTATTAAGATATATTTGTGCCAGAACATTTTCCAAAAAATGAAATGTGTTTTTTACGAAAAAGAAGTGTATTACTAAGCAATCACTTCAGCACCAAGGACAGGTATTGTAAAGTGAAATGCTACATACAGGGGTGAAAGTTATGTTTTACTATTTCTGACTTTGCGGAGAGAAAGGTATAAGATATGAGAATGCTGCTTTACTAGTGCCACAAACTTGAACGTCAATCGTACTCAATGGCTAGGGATGTCTGTACCTGGTAGTGTTTCCTCCCCCTCTCGTACAGCGGGCAGTTCACGGCAGGTCTGTCCATCGTCCTGGTTGGTGGCCAGCCAGCGCTCACAGGTGAACACCAGGGTCTCACCTGAGCTGGGGTGGGACAGTTCCACCTGGGACAGAACACAATACATGTCAACAAGAGACATAACACAACACTAAGAAATTAGTATGGAAATAACCTTTTAGTATAAGTAACTATCAATGGTCGTATTTGTGATGACTTTCAAATTGCAAGGGTAAGACATCCCCATTACATGGTGACACATGATATTCTTTGGTCACAGATATAATTCTATTTCCACAGTCCAGCCATGACAGCTAACAGAACAATATTATCATAATCCGCTGTTCTGTACCTTGTCCACTTTCCAGCCTGGGTCTGTTCCACTGTTGTCCTGCTCCAACCTGATCTTGTAGATCTTCCCAACATCTCCAACTTTCACCTGGGAACAAGGGTACAACAGCTTTAGCAAGATGTAACTTTTCTGCAAAATGCACTTTATCTTCAGTCACAAATGTTTTAGAAAGGAAATCCGCTTTTGTGTTACTTCTACAAGAATGCACACTTACATCAAACTCATCTATTTTCCCTCTCTCGAAGAAGCCGCTCTGTCCGACGCCCAGCTGCAGGGGTCCTGAGTTCCCCTGGTCCCCGTACACAGTCAGGCTGACCTGGGCATCTGTGCCTGCATTCACATCCTCACTGGTCATCACACGCACCGTCCAGTCATCTGGGGGGAAACAATAAATATATCTTAAGAGTCAGTTGAAGTCATGAAGTTCAATGTCATTCACGCCTGGCCATATATGAACCAAAACAGAAGTCATATGAAAACATAAAAGAGAGTGCAATTTCCTTTTGACTTCTCAGTACATGTAATATGGTCCTTTTTGTTACATTCCATTTTTTTAAATTATTTTTGGATTGTTACAATGGCCAACATCTCCAAACTTTCATCAACAATGATTTCTCAAAATCATCTATTCTACAATATATTGGCAGTTTACAAAATTTACTGCACCTTTTCTGTTGTCTGTGGTCTCCTGTGGTGGAGGTGTGGGCTGGGCGTGGTCAGGAGACTTGGCAGAGGGCGAGTTGTCATCCTGAACCAGCAGTTCTCGCTCTATTAATTTGTCATCTTCATTTTCATCCAGCCACCTGTACAACACAAAAACTCACACTCTCATCTTACGTAAAACAGATACCCAAATCTATCATTTCATCTTTATTAGAAAATTGAAACATGTGATATACATGTATTAAGCAGAATAAAATCATATCTTTTTGTACCTGTTACATGGGAAGGTGTACTTCTTGTCTGCACCTGGAGACTCTTTGATGACCACCTTGTCCAGATGCCAGCCTGATCCTATTGACAGGATAGAATATTTGTGACACAGCCCTGTAAACTATGATCTCTAAATACAAAGTAACTTGTCAGATATGATCACAGTTAGGCCTTGGATACCTCACACTAAGGCTACAGATAGCTATGCAATCACAGTTACATTGGATATCTCACACCAGGGCTATAGCTAGGTATAGTGTCAATCTTTCACAAGACTGTGAAGTTGACTTGAAGTTAGCTGGAGAGGCTAATAATGGAGCATGTTCTTCATGACTTGACTTTGGGACATGCTAGATTCTCAGGATACTGAAGTGAGAAATACTGACCCAGTCCATGTCCATCATGGCCGATGACAACCTTCTGTAGCTCGCCGAGGGACACAGCCTCCACTTCAAACAGATCCATCTGCAACACAAACAGCAAAACTGTCAATATAAAGGCACAATCTCAACACTGCTAAATCAGTAATAAGATAGAAAGGTTGAGGTATATGTCATGTAAAATTGAAGTGAAAGACTGAAATTACTTTACTGTAGAAATTACTGAAATGACATAAACATTTGTTACAAGGAATAGTGTTGATGCAGCAGTAAAATGATTGACACATGTCACTCACCTGTCCCTGCTCAAACTTCATGTCATTGTTCTGTGACCTGACCAGCTCTCTCTTCCCTGTGTCTCCTCTCTGCCCATATATGGTGATGTAGACGTTGGAGTCTGTCCCTGCGCTGAACTGGTCAGTGGTGTGGACCTCCAACTGGTACTTCAGCACTGTGGACAGGGACAGGGATAGTTCCATTAGGGTCAAAGTTTACCAAATGTTCCTTCTCATACGCTGTCTTATACTGCAGCCTTTTGTACCATCAGGTACCTAGCTTCTCTACAGATGGAAGACCAAAATTTTGCATGAAATGTTGAAAGCTTTTTATTGTGTCAAATGAGACCACAAACTACCATCCAATGTAATAATTCAAAATCTAACAGGATGTCGAATTCTGCTTATTCTTTCAAGTCCAGTTAAATGAAAAACGGTAGGACTGAGGCTTTTAGAACGCAGCAGAGGGTAAGCTGAAGAAGCATACATTATTTCAGGGGATGAATTTCCTTATTGTAAGCTAATAACATGTACAAGTAAACAACAGAGCTGCTTATACCGTTCGTAGAAAACTTGTTACGAAGATTTTTAACAGTTCAGGTTGTTGACTGGTGTGTAAAAGTTCCAGCCTTGCCACCATCTGTGTGACCTTACCAGGAAGTGTGTCCTCCCCAGGCCAGACCGTGGGGATCTCCATCCACACATCCCCATTACTAGAGTCTGTGGCCAGCCAACGTTTGGGCTGTGAGCTGAACTCTGCCAGGGTGTGCATGTCCTTCAGACGGATCTGGGGAGTCGGCAGGAGCAAGATGAAGTCAAAGTTTGTTTACCCTAACCAGAATACTTCTTCTTCTTCTTCTTCTTCTTGCGTACTCTCTAACCACCCCTACTGGGGTATCACTGAGAGGGGGGGGGTGCGACGGACTATGGCTGCGCGGCCAGAAGCCCGGCCTTGAAGGCCTCCACTGTCTGGGCTTTTACAAGCTGGCCCGGTAACTTGTTCCACTCATTTATCGTTCTTGGAAAAAAAGAAAATCTAAAACAGTCTGTTTTGGCAGGTATTGCTTGATACTTATATTCATGACTTCCTCTGGTACGCCTATGGGCAGGTTTGAGGTATTGTTCCATTTGGATATTAATATGTCCATGAGTAATTTTATACAAAGATAT